>NC_083584.1:12293483-12483483 GCF_027579695.1 Neoarius graeffei
GGTATATGCACCCCAGGCAGATCTACCTTCCTGCCAAAAAGAATACCAAGAGTGCTCTGACAGCACAATATCCCCCACTGGCAACTATATTTATGTTATACAGTGGTGCTTGAAAGTTTGTGAACCCTTTAGAATTTTCTATATTTCTGTATAAAAATGACCTAAAACATCATCAGATTTTCACACAAGTCCTAAAAGTACATAAAGAGAACAAAGTTAAACAAATGAGACAAAAATATTATACTTGGTCATTTATTTATTGAGGAAAATGATACAATATTACATATCCACGAGTGGCAAAAGTATGTGAACCTCTAGGATTAGCAGTTAATTTGAAGGTGAAATTAGAGTCAGGTATTTTCAATCAGTGGGATGACAATCAGGTGTGAGTGGGCACCCTGTTTTATTTAAAGAACAGGGATCTATCAAAGTCTGATCTTCACAACACATGTTTGTGGAAGTGTATCATGGCATGAACAAAGGAGATTTCTGAGGACCTCAGGAAAAGCGTTGTTGATGCTCATCAGGCTGGAAAAGGTTATAAAACCATCTCGAAAGAGTTTGGACTCCACCAATCCACAGTCAGATAGACTGTGTCCAAATGGAGGAAATTCAAGACCATTGTTACCCTCCCCAGGAGTGGTCGACCAACAAAGATCACTCCAAGAGCAAGACGTGTAATAGTCAGCGAGGTCACAAAGGACCCCAGGGTAACTTCTAAGCAACTGAAGGCCTCTCTCACATTGGCTAATGTTCATGTTCATGAGCCCACCATCAGGAGAACACTGAACAATAATGGTGTGCATGGCAAGTTTGCAAGGAGAAAGCCACTGCTCTCCAAAAAGAACATTGCTGCTCATCTGCAGTTTGCTAAAGATCACGTGGACAAGCCAGAAGGCTATTGGAAAAATGTTTTGTGGATGGATGAGACCAAAATAGAACTTTTTGGTTTAAATGAGAAGCGTTATGTTTGGAGAAATGAAAACACTGCATTCCAGCATAAGAACCTTGTCCCATCTGTGAAACATGGTGGTGGTAGTATCATGGTTTGGGCCTGTTTTGCTGCATCTGGGCCAGGACAGCTTGCCATCATTGATGGAACAATGAATTCTGAATTATACCAGCGAATTCTAAAGGAAAATGTCAGGACATCTGTCCATGAACTGAATCTCAAGAGAAGGTGGGTCATGCAGCAAGACAATGACCCTAAACACACAAGTCGTTCTACCAAAGAATGGTTAAAGAAGAATAAAGTTAATGTTTTGGAATGGCCAAGTCAAAGTCCTGACCTTAATCCTATTGAAATGTTGTGGAAGGACCTGAAGCGAACAGTTCATGTGAGGAAACCCACCAACATCCCAGAGTTGAAGCTGTTCTGTATAGAGGAATGGGCTAAAATTCCTCCAAGCCGGTGTGCAGGACTGATCAACAGTTACTGGAAACGTTTAGTTGCAGTTATTGCTGCACAAGGGGGTCACACCAAATACTGAAAGCAAAGTTTCACATACTTTTGCCACTCACAGATATGTAATATTGGATCATTTTCCTCAATAAATAAATGACCAAGTGTAATATTTTTGTCTAATTTGTTTAAATGGGTTCTCTTTATCTACTTTTAGGACTTATGTTAAAATCTGATGATGTTTTTGGTTATATTTATGCAGAAATATAGAAAATTCTAAATCGTTCACAAACTTTCAAGCACCACTGTAAGTGCTTAATACACCCTCATGGAATTGTCAAAGTACAAGTTAGGTAATCAAGGGCCATAACTCTGGTAAAATGCGACTGAATTGAATGAAATTACAATATGCATATTACTGACATAAAACAAAGAATCCTGTCAAGTTTCGTGAAATTCCTCCAAAAATTGTGAGAGGAGTTGATTTCAGAAGGTGAGCGCTCTGCCCGGGACGGATGGACGGATGGACATCACCCCCTTTTGGCCTTTTGGCCAGTGGGGGATAAAATCAGTGAAGAATTGAAAGAGAAGAAGTGATTTTCGTGAAATGTGGACGATGCTAGATGGATGATGGATAACACATGATGGGATAAGCTAATGGTCTGTCGGCTGGATTAGCTAATAACAATGGAGAAAGTAGTTTTGACGCCATTGTTACCTTTTCTAAATTCGTCTGATACACTCGAATCCTTTCAATCACGTTTCAGAACACTTCACAGCACTGAAATGGCTTTGTTAAAGGTGACAAACGATCTGTTACTTGCGGTAGACTCTGGTGATAATGCAGTTTTGATTTTGGACCTTAGTGCTGCCTTTGATGACATCCTTCTGAATCACCTCGAACAAAAAGGATAAAGCACTACAGCTCTTACATTAAACATAAAACATTTTCAGTGGCTCTGGGCCATTTCTTCTTATCCTCTGCTCCTGTCACCTACAGTATAGAAACCCCTCAGGGGTCCATCCTGGTGCCAGTTCTGTTTTGTTTGTTCACAATTCCACTTGGTAACATCAATAGGAAATATAATATAACCTCTCCTTTCACTTCTATACTAATGATTCACAGTTGTGTCTCCCGCTAAAATCTAGTGATTCCTTACAGCCGCAACTGAACTGTTTGGAGGATGTTAAAAGGTTAGATGGCAAATAATTTTTTCCAGCCTGACAGTGATAAAACTGAAGTAGTCATCTTTGGTCCTACCAAGTCCAGAAGTTGTCTCACCAGCAAGTTAGGCCACCTCACCCCTTACAGTGGTGCTGGAAAGTTTGTGAACCCTTTGGAATTTTCTATACTTCTGCATAAATATGACCAAAAACACGATCAGATTTTCACACAAGTCCTAAAAGTAGATAAAGAGAACCCAGTTAAACAAATGAGACAAAATATTAGACTTGGTCATTTATTTATTGAGGAAAATGATCCAATATTACATATCTGTGAGTGGCAAAAGTATGTGAACCTTTGCTTTCAGTATCTGGTGTGACCCCCTTGTGCAGCAATAACTGCAGCTAAACGTTTCCAGTAACTGTTGATCAGTCCTGCACACCGGCTTGGAGGAATTTTAGCCCATTCCTCCGTACAGAACAGCTTCAACTCTGGGATGTTGGTGGGTTTCCTCACATGAACTGCTCGCTTCAGGTCCTTCCACAACATTTCGATTGGATTAAGGTCAGGACTTTGACTTGGCCATTCCAAAACATTAACTTTATTCTTCTTTAACCATTCTTTGGTAGAACGACTTGTGTGCTTAGGGTCGTTGTCTTGCTGCATGACCCACCTTCTCTTGAGATTCAGTTCATGGACAGATGTCCTGACATTTTCCTTTAGAATTCGCTGGTATAATTCAGAATTCATTGTTCCATCAATGATGGCAAGCCGTCCTGGCTCAGATGCAGCAAAGCAGGCTCAAACCATGATACTACCACCACCATGTTTCACAGATGGGATAAGGCTCTCATGCTGGAATGCAGTGTTTTCCTTTCTTCAAACATAACGCTTCTCATTTAAACCAAAAAGTTCTATTTTGGTCTCATCCATCCACAAAACATTTTTCTAATAGCCTTCTGGCTTGTCCACGTAATCTTTAGCAAACTGCAGACGAACAGCAATGTTCTTTTGTTCTTTTTCAAGGAGAGCAACCCTCCTTGCAACCCTGCCATGCACACAATTGTTGTTCAGTGTTCTCCTGATGGTGGACTCATGAACATTAACATTAGCCAATGTGAAAGAGGTCTTCAGTTGCTTAGAAGTTACCCTGGGGTCCTTTGTGACCTCGCTGACTATTACACGCCTTGCTCTTGGAGTGATCTTTGTTGGTCGCCCACTCGTGGGAGGGTAATAATGGTCTTGAATTTCCTCCATTTGTACACAATCTGTCTGACTGTGGATTGGTGGAGTCCATACTCTTTAGAGATAGTTTTGTAACCTTTTCCAGCCTGATGAGCATCAACAACGCTTTTTCTGAGGTCCTCAGAAATCTCCTTTGTTCGTGCCATGATACACTTCCACAAACATGTGGTGTGAAGATCAGACTTTGATAGATCCCTGTTCTTTAAATAAAACAGGGTGCCCACTCACACCTGATTGTCATCCCATTGATTGAAAACACCTGACTCTAATTTCACCTTCAAATTAACTGCTAATCCTCGAGGTTCACATACTTTTGCCACTCACAGATATGTAATATTGGATCATTTTCCTCAATAACTAAATGACCAAGTCTAATATTTTTGTCTCATTTGTTTAACTGGGTTCTCTTTATCTACTTTTAGGACTTGTGTGAAAATCTGCTCATGTTTTTGGTCATATTTATGCAGAAGTATAGAAAATTCCAAAGGGTTCACAAACTTTCAAGCACCACTGTATGTTAAGTCACATGAAAAAAAAAACCCTGGGTGTTATCCTTAATTCTGATCTCTGCTTTGACAAGCAAATAATTTCTCATCTCATCTCATTATCTGTAGCCGCTTTATCCTGTTCTACAGGGTCGCAGGCAAGCTGGAGCCTATCCCAGCTGACTACGGGCGAAAGGCGGGGTACACCCTGGACAAGTCGCCAGGTCATCACAGGGCTGACACATAGACACAGACAACCATTCACACTCATATTCACACCTACGCTCAATTTAGAGTCACCAGTTAACCTAACCTGCATGTCTTTGGACTGTGGGGGAAACCGGAGCACCCGGAGGAAACCCACACGGACATGGGGAGAGCATGCAAACTCCACACAGAAAGGCCCTCGCCGGCCCCGGGGCTCGAACCCGGATCTTCTTGCTGTGAGGCGACAGTGCTAACCACTACACCACTGTGCCCCCCTGCACTATGTATTTATTTGATCTTAAAGCTACGGACGCTATGTTTTCCGACAGACAGACATGTTTTAAATCATACTTGGTATCCATCGTGATAGCTCAACAACAATCCCAATACTACTCTGGCACCCCGGGCAGTGGACAGTGTTTGAAAGCATGATATTCATAGTTCTGAGTCAATTAGTTGGATTCAGAGCTGAGTGAAAAATACATGAACTAGTCCCAAGTATTTGTTTTTCTTTCCCCCACAGTGAATAGAGATGCCTTATAAGAAGAAGTATCAGAAGTATCATGATGACTGAGTCATGCTCGAAGCAGGATGTGCATCTTACTGGGTCATGGAAAGTTCATCAGCGACAATCAGGGAACTTCCTCTAACCACAATGCATACTAATCTGGGTTACATGTCATATACTGCTGCTGATTTTGGTAAAAGTGAGCATCTGTGAAAGTTATAGAAAGCTGTTCATTTTTTTTAATGATTAAGTATTCAGTGTTTCTACTGGTTTGTTTTGCTCAAAGCCACTGATGCACACAGCTGAAGTCATTCTGCTCTCTCTCTCTGTCCCTGTCTCTGAAACTGCTACCTTCCTGAATGCAGCAGCCAGGCTAATTTGTATTGTTCCTAGATTTTCTCATATTACACCAATTTTATGTTCCTTGCACTGGCTGCCAGTTAGATGAAGGATTAATTTTAAAATTATAGTTATTACTTTGAAAGCTATTAAGGGCTGTGCCCCCAATTATATATCTAGTTTCATTGAGATCCAAGAGGTGTCCAAGTATAGTTTAAGATATAATAAGACCATCAACGACGGCGTAGCTCATTCCGGCCCTGTCTCGTCCAGAAGCAACGATCTAAAGCGGGCGACCTTGTGCAATAAATGTTGCAAGCTATATACACAATATAAAAGCTATATCTAGAAGCGATATCCACCCTAGGAATACCGACCTATTTGTCAGAGAGAATCCAAAACGGCGAAGAATTGACCGAGAAGAAGTGATTTTTGTTGAACTGTTCATTAAGGCTTAATTAGTCCATATCTTCATTAATAATTGTAATGAAGCAAATCTGGGTAGAAGTTATATGCACCCTAGGTATCCCTACCTTCATGCCAGAAAGAATCAAAACTGGTGAAGAATTGAGAGAGAAAAAGTGATTTGTGTTGAAACTGCTCATTAGGGATTGATTAATTACTCCATATCTTTATTATTAATTGAAATTATGCAAATTTGGGTAGTAGCTACAGGCACCCCAGGCAGACCTACCTTCCTGCCAAAAATAATAAAAATCGGTGAAGAATTGAGAGAAGAAGCGATTTTCGTGAAACATGGACGATGCCGGATGAATGACATATGATGGCATAAACTCATCACCTGTCGGCCGGATGAGCTAATAATGAGCTTTTATTGAAACCGTTTCCATTCATAACTAAAAAGACGTTAGGTGATAGGACGTTTGCATCGGCAGCTCCAAAGCTTTGGAGTACGCTGCCAAAGTTAATTAGAGATGCTGATAATTTATCTGGTTTTAAATCTTTACTTAAAACACATTACTTTAAATTAGCTTTTAATTTTATAAATGTCACACTCCTGGGCTCACCTAACACTCAGGACTCCATTTCCCACAATCCCCATCACACACCTGTCACTACCACATTCACTCCATCAGCCAACCCGGAGCCACTTCCTAGGAGTGGCTCCCCCGAGTTCTAATTATCATCACCTGTATCTCTTTGTTTATATCTGTACAACCCAGATTCCAAAAAAGTTGGGACAAAGTACAAATTGTAAATAAAAACGGAATGCAATGATGTGGAAGTTTCAAAATTCCATATTTTATTCAGAATAGAACAGAGATGACATATCAAATGTTTAAACTGAGAAAATGTATCATTTAAAGAGAAAAATTAGGTGATTTTAAATTTCATGAACAACAACACATCTCAAAAAAGGTGGGACAAGGCCATGTTTCCCACTGTGAGACATCCCCTTTTCTCTTTACAACAGTCTGTAAACGTCTGGGGACTGAGGAGACAAGTTGCTCAAGTTTAGGGATAGGAATGTTAACCCATTCTTGTCTAATGTAGGATTCTAGTTGCTCAACTGTCTTAGGTCTATTTTGTCGTATCTTCCGTTTTATGATGCGCCAAATGTTTTCTATGGGTGAAAGATCTGGACTGCAGGCTGGCCAGTTCAGTACCTGGACCCTTCTTCTACACAGCCATGATGCTGTAATTGATACAGTATGTGGTTTGTCATCGTCATGTTGGAAAATGCAAGGTCTTCCTTGAAAGAGACGTCGTCTGGATGGGAGCATATGTTGCTCTAGAACCTGGATATACCTTTCAGCATTGATGGTGTCTTTCCAGATGTGTAAGCTGCCCATGCCACACGCACTAATGCAACCCCATACCATCAGAGATGCAGGCTTCTGAACTGAGCGCTGATAACAACTTGGATCGTCCTTCTCCTCTTTGGTCCGAATGACACGGCGTCCCTGATTTCCATAAAGAACTTCAAATTTTGATTCGTCTGACCACAGAACAGTTTTCCACTTTGCCACAGTCCATTTTAAATGAGCCTTGGCCCAGAGAAGACGTCTGCGCTTCTGGATCATGTTTAGATACGGCTTCTTCTTTGAACTATAGAGTTTTAGCTGGCAACGGCGGATGGCACGGTGAATTGTGTTCACAGATAATGTTCTCTGGAAATATTCCTGAGCCCATTTTGTGATTTCCAATACAGAAGCATGCCTGTATGTGATGCAGTGCCATCTAAGGGCCCGAAGATCACAGGCACCCAGTATGGTTTTCTGGCCTTGACCCTTACGCACAGAGATTCTTCCAGATTCTCTGAATCTTTTGATGATATTATGCACTGTAGATGATGATATGTTCTAACTCTTTGCAATTTTACACTGTCGAACTCCTTTCTGATATTGCTGCACTATTTGTCGGCGCAGAATTAGGGGGATTGGTGATCCTCTTCCCATCTTTACTTCTGAGAGCCGCTGCCACTCCAAGATGCTCTTTTTATACCCAGTCATGTTAATGACCTATTGCCAATTGACCTAATGAGTTGCAATTTGGTCCTCCAGCTGTTCCTTTTTTGTACCTTTAACTTTTCCAGCCTCTTATTGCCCCTGTCCCAACTTTTTTGAGATGTGTTGCTGTCATGAAATTTCAAATGAGCCAATATTTGGCATGAAATTTCAAAATGTCTCACTTTCGACATTTGATATGTGGTCTATGTTCTATTGTGAATACAATATCAGTTTTTGAGATTTGTAAATTATTGCATTCCGTTTTTATTTACAATTTGTACTTTGTCCCAACTTTTTTGGAATCGGGGTTGTATTTATACCCCTCTGTTTGTTTTACCCTTTGCACAGTATTGCCTCCACATTTTCGTGAGCCTACTGAGCGTTTCTATTTCTGATTGCATTCCTGTGTATGACCCTTTTTGCCTTCCGGTTTCTTCCTATTTCGCACAGCCATTGTGTTTGTTTGCTCGTCTCTCTCGCTTCCCGGTTTCTCGATCTTCGTCTATCCTTCGACTCCGATTTGCCTAGCCCTTGTGTTTATTTTGCCTGTGCTTTTCTGATTCCCGGTTCTTGGACTATTGCCCGTTTCCCGACCACGGTTTGTCTAGCCCTCGTTACTGTGTTTGATTTCTTAGTATTGACACGGCCTGGCTTTTGCACGTTGTCTTCTCTCATTGTGTTCATTAAAGCACTGAGTTTATTTTTCATCTGCGAGCGTCTGGTTTGTCACGGCTGTGTTACAGAGTACTGTGCTGACATGCAAACAGCGGATTATGCGGAGCTACAGGTGGCGCTTATCAGCCAAGGACAAATGCTTGGACAACACCACCAGCGTTTCGACTCCGTGACTCAGTCCATCCAGAATCTTACACAGCATCAGGGGGAGCAGCAAAAACAATTAATGCAGATCGTTGAAAGCATGAAGGAAATTATTACACAACTCCAATGACTCAGCTTCCCCGGCACGCCTATGCTCACTAACCAGGCTTCTCCCCTCATGGCAGGTTCCAGTCCGTTTGATGTCAGCAAGCCGGATAAATTTGATGGCTCACCTAATCAGTGTAAGGGTTTTTGTTACAATGTTCAATATTTTTTGCAAATTCCCCTGCGAGCTCAGACAAGGCTCGTATTTCTTTTATGATTTCTCGCCTTATGGGCAAGGCCTTAGATTGGGCTACCGCAGTCTGGCCCATGGTCCAGTCTGACACTTATTACAATTTCATTAAAGAATTTAAAGCAGTTTTCAATCACGCCAATGAGGGCCACTCTCAAGGGGAATTACTCACTCGTTTACGTCAGGATAATTGCTCAGCATCTGACTATGCTTTGGACTTTTGCAGCTGGGAGTGGTTAGAATGAGCCGGCATTACTGGTGACATTTTGCAACGGTTTGAACTCCGACATCCTAGCGGAAATGGCATGCAAAGATGACGGCCTTTCACTAGAGAAGCTGATTTCCCTAGCCATTCGCCTAGACCAACTTAAGCACAGGAGAGGTCTGCGTAAATCCCCTGCTGCACTGACTCCTCATTGCCTGTGCCCACCGCTGACCCGGACTCATAAGGAGCCAGAATCCCCTGAACCCATGCAGTGTGACTCATTCTGTTTATCTGCGGAGGAGAAGCAACGATGTCTCCATGAGGGGCTGTGTCTCTATTGCAGAGCTAAGGGTCACCTTCTACGTGTCAAATCCGCCGATGCAGTACTCTGGCACCGACCCCGGGAAAGCATGTGGAGCCTGCTCCACGTGCTAATGTGGTGAGTGCACCCACTAAGGGGTTGGTCTCCAAGTCCTTCCTCCTGCCTGTGAGAGTTAACTGCCCTCAGTCTGTCTGTGTGTTTTCAGCATTAATTGATTCCGGAGCTGAGGGGGACTTTATCCACGCCGAGCTGATGGAGCAACTCCAGATTCCCGTGGAGCCACTGGAGATGCCACTGAGATTGACTGCCATCGATGGAGATGCCGTGGGAGAAGGACTTGTTAACCGGGTCACGAAACCCATTTCTATGACTGTCAGTGCTTTGCATTCTGAAGAGATTTGTTTTTTTGTACTGAATACTTGTGAGTATGCCATTATTTTAGGTTTGCCCTAGCTCAGAAAACATCACCCTGTCATCCCCTGGTCTGACAAAGAAATACTCTCATGGTCCAGTTACTGTTATGATCATTGTCTCACGCTTCCCACAGCCCAGGTGTTGTCTACAACTATAGAAAGCCCCAATGACAATGTGATAGTTTCTGTGCCACCTGAATACAGTGACCTGTTAGAAGTATTTAGTAAGAAAAGTGCTACCAAAATTCCCCCTCACAGATAATTCTTAATTTCCCTGAGGGAACCCGTCCAAAGGGATCAATAAAGTTTTATCTAATCTAATCTAATGACTGTTCCATTGAGTTACTAGATGATGCTTTCCCACCTAAATCTAGGATTTACCTAGCCTGGGCCCGCCCATCCTAAGTGTGACGCAACACGGGGGCCTGTTGCGAGCTTAGTCTGGCAAGGCAAGCTATCTCCAGCTCTTCCAAGCTCCCAAAAAATCGGGAGCCAATCAACTTTGAGCATCTCCAATGGCCCTGGGTAGAGGCATGTTCAAGGCAGTGATGTAGTAGAACTGCGACCGGAAGCCATAGATTGTTTACAGAATCTATGCCGTAAGTGCTTCATTCACTAGAAACATTACGAACATGGAGCAGCGGCAAGCCTTTGACACAGCGGTAGATGCTGTATTGAAAGCATTCAACGGGAAGTTCTCATTGAAAACGGAGCAAAGAGCAGCCCTGGAGGTATTTATCTTCTTCCTGTTACTCAAGCAGTTTCCGTCGCATCACATACGTCAGAGGAAAGAGTGATGTGATTGGTTTAAGCTTTGTCACAGCCTTTTCTGGCTTCAACCAGTAGCAAACTGAGGCATTTCAGGGAGGCGGCTCAACCACGCGCTTTGGGAAACGGTTGGGCTTAATATCTTTGCCAGACCAAATGCTCACAGAGCTTTGAAGTTGTGTTAGCCAGACTAGGATTTACCCACTTACTCAGGCAGAGGAGAGAGCTATGGAGGAGTGCATTCAGGAGGCCTTACAACAGGGTTTCATCCATCCTTCTACTTCCCCCACAGCTGCAGGGTTCTTTTTTGTCAACAAGAAAGATGGGGGACTTAGGCCCTGCATTGACTATTGTGGGTTAAATCAAATCATGAAACCTTATTCCTACCCACTGCCTTTAGTCCCCGTAGCGCTTGAACAACTTCATGGAGCATTAATATTTACAAAACTCGACTTAAGAAGCACATACAACCTAGTCTGTATAAAAGAAGGTGACAAATGGAAAACAGCATTTCTTACCACTAGGGGGCACTATGAGTATTTGGTAATGCCCTTTGGGTTGCGCAATGCCCCATCTGTATTCCAGGCTTTTGTGAGCGATGTACTCCGGAATATACTTGGCAAATATGTCATTGCCTACATCGACAATATTTTGATCTACTCCCCTAATCTTGAAACTCATATTCGTCATGTCCGTTCCGTCCTTATGCGTCTGCTTGAGGGTCAGCTGTATGCTAAAGGAGAGAAATGTGGGTTTCATCTCCCTTCTACTTCATTCCTAGGTTATGTCATCAGTCCGGAAGGTGTCGTTATGGACTATCAGAAAGTGAAAGCCATAACAAATTGGCCCGTCCCTACGTATATAAAGGAGCTTCAATGATTTCTTGGGTTTGCTAATTTCTTCCATCGTTTCATTCGCAATTTCAGTAGTCTAGCAGCTCCCCATATCACGTTATTGAAAGGACTGGCCAAGAGACTCTCATGGAACCCCGGGTGCAGGAGGCGTTCGAATCCCTCAAGGCAGCCTTCACCTTCACCCCCATTCTGAAGCATCCTGATCCCACTCAGCCTTTCGTGGTGGAGGTGGACGCCTCCGAGGTAGGCACTGGGGCAGTGCTGTCCCAGCACATAGGGGACCCCTGTAAACTACATCCAATCGCCTTCTACTCCCACAAACTGACCCCTGTCGAATGTAATTATGGTATCGGGGATAGAGAATTGCTGGTCATGAAACTAGCTTTCGAAAAATGGCGCCATTGGCTAGAGGGAGCTATGCATCCCTTGCTCGTGTTAACAGATCATAAAAACCTAGAATATTTATGGTCAGCTAAACAGCTCAACCCCCATCAGGCTTGGTGGGCTCTCTTCTTTTCCTAGTTTGATTTTTCCATCTCTTATCACCCCAGATCCCATAATACTAAAGCAGATGCTCTGTCTTGCATATATCCCAGTCCCGAATCCTCCCCGGAGGCAGTCAATGTACTACCCCTGTCAGTTGTAGTCGCCCCCATTAGATGGGAAATAGACGAAGAGATCGACCGAGAACTATATATGTCACTCCTGCCCCTGAATCTTGCCCCGTAGGAAGTAAATATGTACCCACTCAATGCAGGGATAAGCTGATTACATGGGCCCACTCCTCTCTGTCGTCCAGCCATCTGGGAGAGACACATATGCACCAGTTATTGTCTGGCAGATATTGGTGGAAGAATATGCTATCAAATATCCATAGGTTTGTCTCCTCTTGCACCACCTGTTCGAAATGCAAAACACCCAAAACTCTCCCTGCCGGTAAACTCATGCCCTTGCCTGTCCCTTCCCGTCCATGGTCACATGTACCGGTAGCAGTAGATTTTGTCACTGACCTGCCTCCCCCCACAGAATTACATGGCCATTCTGACCATTGTTGATAGGTTCTCATGTGGAGTTAGATTTATTCCCTTTGTTAGCCTACCCACCACCTTTCAGACAGCTGAAACCCTTTTTAAATTTTGCGTTCTGTATGTTTAGTATCCCAGAGGATATAGTGTCTGATCAAGGGCCCCGATTCACCTCGCAAGTATGGTCTGCTTTCTTTGAGAGGCTGGGAGTTAACGTCAGCCTCACCTCCGGTTACCATCCCCAGTCTAATGGTCAATGTGAGAGGGTTAACCAAGAATTGGGAAAGTTTTTGAGACTGCACTGTCATGAGAACCAAGCCGACTGGTCTATTTGCCCAGGGCCGAAATGGCCCAAAACTCATTAATTAGCTCTGCTATGGGTCTCACACCCTTTCAATGCATGCTGGTTTACCAACGCCCCTTAATGCCATGGTCTGCCACACCCTCTGACAACCCAGCCATGGACAGTTGGATGCAACAGAGTGAGCAGGTCTGGGAACAGACCCACCAGCGGATTGAGGATCCCCTCCACTGACAAGAGGCTGGCAGATCGTCATAGAGGGGACACCCCTACCTACCTCCCTGGGGACCGAGTTTGGCTGTCGACCCGGGACTTCAGGTTTCCTGAGGGAGGTAGAAAATTATTACCCAAATACATAGGTCCATTTAAAATTCTCCAGCAAATTAATGAAGTTACGTACAAATTGGATCTGCCTATGCATTACCGCGTTTCCAATTCTTTTCATGTATCTCTTTTGAAACCTGTTGTCTCAGGTCCATTGGACAAGGCCACACCCAATGTCATGCCCCCACCTCCAGTGGACGTACACTGTGTGCACAATTATTAGGCAAGTGAGTACTCTGACCCTACCATTATTTCTATGCATGTTTTCCAACCGCAAGCTAGATACACTTGAATGCTAATTGGATTTAAGCATTCTCAGGTGGTATTTATTTGTGTAATGAGGGAGGGTGTGACCTAAAGTCATTAATACCCTATATTAAGGTGTGCATAATTATTAGGCAGCTTCTTTATCTCAGGCAAAATGGACCAAAAAAGAGATTTAACAGACACTGAAAAGACAAAAATTGTAAAATGCCTATCAGAGGGATGCAGCACTCTTGAAATAGCTAAGCTATAGAAATGTGAGCACAGAACAATCAAACGTTTTGTTGCAAATAGTCAACAGAGTCGCAAAAAATGTGTGGAGAAGAAAAGACACAAATTAACCGCAAAAGACTTGAGAAGGATTAAACATGAAGCTACCAGGAACCCATTATCCTCCAGTGCCACAATATTCTAGAACTGCAACTGACCTGGAGTGTCCAGAAGGACAAGGTGTTCGGTGCTCAGAGACATGGCCAAGGTAAGGAAGGCTGAAACATGACCACCACTAAACAAGACTCACAAGTTGAAATGTCAAGATTGGGCCAAGAAATATCTGAAGACAGATTTTCCAAAGGTTTTATGGACGGATGAAATGAGAGTGACTCTGGATAGACCAGATGGATGGGCCCATAGCTGGATAACTAATGGACACAGGGCACTTTGACTCAGACACCAGCAAGGTGGTGGAGGGGTAACGGCATGGGTTGCTATTATTAAGGATGAGCTAGTTTGACCATTTCAGGTTGAAGATGGACTTAACATCAACTCCCAAACCTACTGCCAGTTTCTAAAAGATACATTCTTCAAGCAGTGGTATGGGAAGAAGTCTGCATCATTCAAGAAGGCCATGATTGTTATGCAGAACAATGCACCATCACATGCACCCTAGTACTCCACTGCTTGGCGAGCCCACAAAGGCCTTAAAGATGACAAAGTAATGACATGGCCCCCTTCCTCACCTGACTTAAACCCTATTGAGTACTTGTGGCCCCTTCTTAAGCATGAGATTTACAGTGAGGGAAGACAATACACCACTCTGAATAGCATTTGGGAGGCCATGGTTGCTCCTGCACAAAAAGTTTATCGTCAACAAATAAAAAAACTAACAGACTGGATGGAAGGCTCATGGCAGTTATTGAAAAGAAGGGTGGCTATATTGGTCACTGAATATTTCTGAAATGCTAGAAGTGTTTATTTGTTAATTCTGAGTTGTTTATTTGTTACACTGAAAATTAAAATAAACAAGTGAGATGGGAAACTTTAAGCTTTTCATTTAGTTGCATAATAATTCTGCACACTAAATGTTGCCTAATAATTGTGCACACTTATATATTCCCCTGAGAAGGCCTAAACTCCCCTTTCCTTTGTTAATCATTCTGGTTTTAGGTTTATTAACAATTTGGATTGACTGAGAGCACTGTATTTGTTCAACGATAAAATTAATCATCAGGAATACAACTTGCCTAATAATTGTGCACACAGTGTAGAAGGTACCCCTGTGTATGCTGTCCACCGGTTGCAGGACTCCAGAAGGAGAGGAGGGACTCTGCAGTACCTTGTGTACTGGGAGGACTATGGGCCCGAGAAGCGTAGCTGGGTTTCAGCACGAAATATCCTGGATCCGAGGCTGGTGGAGGAGTTCCATCAGCATCATCCAGAGAAGCCCACGCCTCGGCCTAGGGGCCATCCCAGGTGCCATGGGTCTAGCCCTCCCGGCAGTCTGCACAGCAATGGTCCCAGAGGTCGTCCGCAGCAACGACCCTCTGTCCAGCACCATGGCAGTTCTGATGGCTCGCTCAGGAGTGTTCCCGGCAGCGTGGTGCGTGGTTGTCGTGGTCGCCCTCATCCCTCGGCCTCCTTGGACTCCTTGGGGGTACTGTCACACTCCTGGGCTCACCTAACACTCAGGACTCTACTTCCCACAATCCCCCTCACACACCTGTCACTACCACATTCACTCCATCAGCCAATCCGGAGCCACTTCCTAGGAGTGGCTCCCCCGAGTTCTAATTATCATCACCTGTACCTCTTTGTTTATATCTGTATTTATACCCCTCTGTTTGTTTTACCCTTTGCACAGTATTGCCTCCACATTTTCATGAGCCTACTGAGCGTTTCTATTTCTGATTGCATTCCTGTGTATGACCCTTTTTGCCATCTGGTTTCTTCTTGTTTCGCGCAACCCTTGTGTTTGTTTGCTCGTCTCTCTCGCTTCCCAGTTTCTTGATCCTTGCCTGTCCTTCAATTCCGATTTGCCTAGCCCTTGTGTTTATCTTGCCTGTGCTTTTCTGATTCCTGGTTCTTGGACTATTGCCTGTTTCCTGACCACGATTTGTCTAGCCCTTGTTACTGTGTTTGATTTCGCGGTATTGACCTGGCTTGGCTTTTGTACGTTGTCTTCTCTCACTGTGTTCATTAAAGCATCAAGTTTATTTTTAATCCGCGAGCATCTGGTTTGTCACAGCCACGTTACAATATTACAGCTTAGCAATATTTTATGGTTTTTATATTATCTTTGGGATATTATTTCATTTATATTCTTTTATTTTATTTTATTCATGTATGATATTTTAAGCATCTTTGATCATATGTGTCAGTCCCCCAGATTTTTATCCCAGATGCTCAGATATTGAATTTTGAGTTACATCTGCTGCATTACACTACCAAGGCAATGTATGCAGGAAATACAGACCACTGGCGGCTCGTTAATAGGGGCGATTTGGGCGACGCACTCCCAAACAGGGAGGGAGATTTTTTTTTTATCTACTCCTATTACCACAGCAACAGTAATGTCATTGTCCAATCAGGCTAAGGTCACGCCTGGTGTAGCCACGCCCTTTTGAGGCGATTTCTGTCAGGTTCAGATTTGCCCCACAATCTCCCATTGACACTAATGGTATGTACGTTTTTTTCGAAAATCATGCTCCCAATGCATTTTCTATTAGGTTTTATGTGCTCGCACAAGCAGCGTGCTTACGTCATACGCCTGTTGCGCCGCGCAAGTGTTGCCAGATTGGGCGGTTTTAAGTGCTTTTTGGTGGGTTTTGAACATAATTTTGGGCTGGAAAACGCAACTTGCGTGGGAAATGTGTGAACATTCTATGAAGATGGCGAGTGTTGAGTGCAACAATACGATAGTGTCTCTGAAAAAAGTTCCCTTTAGTCGTCGTACCAATGAGGAGAAAACGGCAATCAAACAGCTAGGACCTCCTAGACTGAATTTAAACATCAAGAAAGTGTCTACAAAGGGGGAGAAGACCTACTCAAGAGGTTTTAACAAGAACTGGTACCACCGGAAAACTTGGCTAGCTGGCTGTGATGTAGTCAGTGCTCTTTTTTGCTACCCTTGCGTTCTCTTCCACCCTGGAAGTAGCACAGCAGACGGTACAGTGATATCTGATATTTGAATTTACTAGGCAAAAGGTTTTTTTGTGTGTACCGTATGTGTGTGTGTTACCAATGGCAGTTGTTTTACCAATGGCAGTTTAACATTGCCATGTTTTTGTTTTACCAATGGCAGTTTAACATTGCCATGCTTGGAATATTTCAGTAGCCTCAAGTTCTCTCTGACTTGGTGTAAATTAAGCATATTTTCAGTTTTTATACAGTATATTGTACAGTATATGTGTTCATTGGAGCCAGCAGCACCTTACCTTTTTTCCAACTTGTTAAGCCAAGTTGCACTGACTACAAAACCTTGTGTAACCTTGTGTGTATATAGCTAAATAACTAAAGCCTTTTGTGTTCACTGACATGCTTGTAATACTTTAAATTTCCTTTTAAGGCATGGCTTTCTGGAGGAATTATTGGGAAAAAAACTGCAGAATTTATTTAGAATTATTATTTGTTGTTAAAATGGTGCAATTCCATATAAAAACACATAATTAAGCTGCACATGTTTGTTTGATGGTTATGCTTTTCTTCATCTTTTTCAAAACTTAAATAAACACTTGTTTTGGATTTATATCCTGCCACTTTAATTGCATTCTTCAGAATGAAGAAATTAGAATATGTTTATAATTAAGAATTTGTAATGTAATATTAATTGATTGTGATGCCAAATGTTTTGCTTTGAAGGCTTCACAATGAATCTTCCTTGGTTTTAGCCTGGCAAGCCAGACTAAATGTGAATATTTGCCACTTGTAGGCAAAAATATTTTTGGCCGCTAGGCGGGTGGGTCTAGTTTACTAGGCTACCTTAGTTTGCCACCTTTAACTTGTTCAGTGTTGCCACCTAGTGGAGAGAAGAGATATTGTCTATATTGATATCTGAATTTACCAGGCAAAAACAAGTTCGGCCAATTGATTTGCTACCTAGGTCAATTTACTTCAGTCCTGTGGACATTTATGGTCCGTGTAGACATAACGGGGGAAAATTGCCCCCCCTGAAAAAAAATTCAGGAGCCGCCACTGATACAGACCAAAGTGAAATTGGACCAAGGGAAGTTACTGTAAGTCTGACATGAAATCATGTGCATGCAACCCAAAATGGTCAATTTTCCAGGCACCTGCTACAGATGATACAGAATCTTGTGAATCCATCAGGAGAAAATCGCGACTGTAGATTATTGGCGAATTTCCCAGATTTGTTGAGCAACAGACCACAAAATGCTGCTCAGAAGGTCAAGAAAACACATGATGAACTATTAACACCGCCAAGTGAATGTTGTGCAAAAGCTGCGCTCGCATGATCGACATATTTTCACTACAAATCAAAATGTAATTCACCGATTTTTATGGCAGAAGGAAGATCTATACTTGTCTCAATCATGGATGATGTTAAAAGTGGTAAATTGTCCTGTAGTGGTGCTGTTGAGGTGATTATGTGTTGATAGTTACTGGATCAGCCAGCGAAAACAGTGCAAGCAAGTGTTCCCAGTAGGCCTGTCACGATATTCGATATACCAACTTATCGTACGGTAAATGAAAATGAACTCGGTAATTTTTTTTAATGCGATTTTAGCATTTACGCGCTGTACAGCTACAAAGGGAAGCCACCAGAGTATTAGCTTGACCCATTGACTGAATAAAACACCGCACTGTTTTCTGTCATCTCACGTGGCTCTCTGTCAGAGGCGGGGCCTCCCAGCATGCAACAGCTATCCAGCCAGGGTATCCACTGAATGGGGAAAAGACAACACCATGTTGCTCCGTTGTACAGACCATAGG
This sequence comes from Neoarius graeffei, assembly GCF_027579695.1. Taxonomy (NCBI): domain Eukaryota; kingdom Metazoa; phylum Chordata; class Actinopteri; order Siluriformes; family Ariidae; genus Neoarius; species Neoarius graeffei. The sequence goes on from NC_083584.1 coordinate 12,312,065, forward strand.
CGTAGAATTGGGTATGGGCAGTATGGACGTGTCCCTACCAATATCAAACGATGGCTGATATGTCCCTACCAATATTTCTGATAGAGGAAAAAAAAATCATGCTTCGTGTGCAGTACACAAATGGTTACTGTAGGTTTCCACTGGGCGAAACCACACAAAATTCACTCATGAATATTCACTCTGGGGGCGTGGTCACAAAAACAGCAAGCAAGTTCGGCTACCATGTCAATTAGCAAGTGCGGTTGCAGTGCAGTGACCGGCTGCTAGCTAGCAAGCTAGCAAACTGTCCTTGAGGAATGTAACGTTAGATTAGCTCGTAAAATTAATCAGTTAACAACAGTTCGTATTCAGTGTGTAAAAACGACAACATATGAATATGACTGTTTTCTAAGCTTGTGTGGCATGTACAGTAAACAACAATCCGACTTGATACCGACAACAACCGGTGTTCATTAAGGTCACAAAGACATTATTAAATCATGTCAAACTGTGCTAATGTTGGCTAATTTTGCACCTAGTCTTGCTTGTGAAGTGCCTGCAAACTTTAGCAGCCCGCTAACCCTTAATTTGAAGTGCTTCAGTTAAGACCTACAGAGCCCTGATCAAGTTCGTGTAACATGACACATGTAAACAACAACCCGATGGTGATGTGGACATTGTTCGTGGCCCAGACACCTTTGAATCAAATAAAACATTTTCACGTAATAAGCATAACAGCCTTCTTGATCAGAAATTTTTGGTTACTCCCGCCTCTCTTTTGAAAATGTCATACGCTGAACTGATTGGTTTTTGAGGGGGTTCATTTGAAAGCGGTAGCTAAAAACTTTTCTCTGTAGAACCCTGTCCCTCCCTCCTCTCCCTCCCCTCTCCGCTCAAGAAGACAACAAAAGGGCAATAATATAACAACAACCAATCAGAATTCAGATACATTCTGTTGCCAAGTAAAATTGCAACCTTTCAACGTGTCAAAAAAGTTCTCGAACCCTCATCCTGTTTTACTGTTAGCTCAATCACATATCAGCTTAAACTAGCATTCTAAAACTAGTTAAAGATCCCACAGAAGAGAGCCGACTCCGCCTGCCAGCCTCATGGGACGCAGTGTTTAAGGCTCCGGATGTGTTTTACTTCCATTTATGAGGGGAAGGAACATACACCCTCCCGACAGTCAATGCGTTATTTGCTTGTAAAACACATTTGCAAATTGGTAGAATGAGTTAATCATCACATGCAAGATTTGCAATTAATCAAATGAATTGCATATTATTATTATTATTCATGGATTACTACAGTTCTGAACTTCAAATTTTACAAGTCTGGACTTTGGAGAGATGATGGAGACTCTTTTGGTGGAACACAACATAGCAAATTATTGTGACCCTTTAATGCTGACCTGAAGTTGGCACCACTGGGGGTTGGCATTGGGTTTATGTCCCCACCAATGTTAATACCAAACCTACGCCCTTGCCTACATGTTATCTCGTTCTAACTGTTGTTACTTTTATCCACATGACAGCTGGCAATACGTTGTTACTTTGCACTTTTTGTTGATCTGGGTACTAATCTTTGAGAAACTGGATTGGCAGAATGTTGCCTGTGAAGAAAAGAATGTCTTTATTACCCTGTGCCAAGTTAATATTTACTTAAGTGCAATTTTTAAGAGCCATAGACTGTATTTTATTTATTGTTTTTGTTGTGAGTGGTTTTGTCTGATTGTTGTTTTATTTCTTTAGGTTATTTATTTATATATTTTTTACGTTCCACTGTTGAATTGAATAAGTTGACTTAATTAAAAAGTTTACTGTTCTTTGAAAGGGTGTAAGTAAATAAATTTAATTTATAAAGCACATTTAAAATAGTTTTCACTGACCAAAGTGCTGTACATAGGGTAGCTAAGAAATCAGAAGTAAAATGGACAAACAAACACAAAAAGAAAAGATGCATTAATAGCTGCAACAAAAGTACACATTACAAACACAGAGATTGACAGATAGACAAAGAGGCCAGAATTACACAAACAACAAATAAACAACAACATTGAATAACACCCACTACAAAAAGAACGAGGGAATGGGCAGCTAAGAGGTTGCAAAAGCCAGTGAGTAGAGGTGAGTTTTGAGCCTGGATTTAAAAGAGGAAACAGAGGGGGCGAATCTAATGTCTGGGGGCAAACAGTTCCATAGACTTGGAGCCGCTACTGCAAATGCCCTATCACCTTTTTGTTTGAGGTGAGTCCGGGCCACATGGAGGAGACCTTTATCAGCAGATCTGAGGGACCTAGGTGCAGGGGGTGGTTTCAGAAGATCTGAGATGTAAGTGGGGACTTGACCATGCAGTGCCTTGTAGACTATTAGTAGGGCTTTAAATTGGATCCTAAAACTAATGGGGAGCCAGTGTAAAGAAGCCAGGACAGGGGTAATGTGCTCTCTCTTCTTCAGAGCTTTTTTTTAATTTTATTTTTTTTCTCTTTTTATTTATTTATTTATTTATTTATTTATTTTCTGTGTGTTTGTGTAGTTTGAGGTTTGTTTGAGTGTTTTGTCCGCCGGTTGTGGTGTAGCTCCGGACCCAGTTTTGGGCGTCGGTTCCCTCCAGGCCTTGGTTCGCCGTGGGTGATGCCTGCGCTCCCAGTTATGGTCTGCAGTGAGCCTGTTGCTCATTTTACATCATGGTTGTCCAGCACTCTGTCCTTTAGTGCTTGGTGTGATGTTCCGAGCGATGTTGCTCGGTGTTGCTCGACAGCTGTGCAGGCGGTTTGGGACACACCAGCGCTCTGCGTGGCGGTGCTTCTGTGCTCGCTTTGTGGCTCCATGGCGTGGTGTTCGAGGGATGTTGCTGGCGGCGTCACGGCGGCGGTGCTGGAGATGTGGGACTTGTTTTCGTGCACCTTTTGGTGGGACTGTGGCTGCTACACCACAGGAATTACATCCTGACCCCTACTTGGTGGACTTTTTACTTTTTATTAATTAATTTATTTTTTCCCTTGTCTATAATTGTAAAGCGTCCTTGGGTTTCTTGAAAGGCGCTATATAAATCTAACTTATTATTATTATTATTATTATTATTATTGGTACCTGTCAGCAGTCTAGCAGCTGCATTTTGCACCAACTGTAAACGCATTAATTGAGACTGGGGGAGACCAAGATAGAGGGAATTGCAGTAATCTAGCCGGGATGTAATAAAGGCATGGACGACTTTTTCCAGGTCTTCAAAGGATAAAGAAAGTTTGAGACGGGAGCACATTCTCAGCTGGAAGAAGCTATTCTTAATAACAGTACTAATCTGCTTTTTAAAGCAGAGTTCTGAATCAAGAGTGACACCTAGGTTTTTAGCATATGACTTAACGTATGGAGAGAGATGAGCAAGCTTGTTAGCCACTGAGGATCTAGATTTGGGAGGACCAAAAACGATAACCTCAGTTTTGTCATTATTTAGCTGGAGGAAGTTGTTGGTCATCCAGCACTTAATGTCCTCAAGACAATCCAAGAGAGGCTGTATGGAATCCCTAGATTTAAAGGGGAGGTGCAGTTGTGTATCATCTGCATAGAAGTGAAAGGAGATATCATACTTTCTAATAATGTTACCTGGGGGAGCATATACAAACAAAAAAGTACTGGACCCAAAATAGAGCCCTGCGGGACCCCATAGGAGACTGAGGCTGAGGAAGAGGAAAAATGACCGAGAGATACGGAAAAGGTTCTGTATTTTAGATAGGATCTGAACCAAAGCAGTGTATTTGCATGATCATTATTATTTTACTAGTGGCATAAAATTGTCTTGAAAAGACGTCAACAATAATACCATTTATCGCAACAATTTCTGAAACAATATATCGTCCAACAAAATTTATCGTGACAGGCCTAGTTGCCAGGCAAAACAAACCTCACCTGGTAGCACTTATGATGAATATAAAGGAAGATATCATGAAAAAAACAATTTTGACCTTTTTGGTGACCTTGACTTTGGCCTTGTGTGTGAACATACTTGGCCAATAAATATGGTTCTGATTCTCTGCTGCTCTCAGCCAATCGGAACACACTGTACTGCTTACTGCTCTCAGCCAATCGGAACACACCATACTGCGCGATTGTTACACTCTTACATTCTTACAGCACGATGACATAAAGGCCCGGTCCCACTGGCCGATGGACACAAAACGTATGCAAAAAGGACACAGCGGACGAGCAAAATTTCGGGGGTGGCTCTATCCGTTTTCATCCGCTCCAGAAATGGACAAAATTGGCGAAAATTTGCGAAAACAGAACGGAAAAGAACGGACGTGGGTAGTATATAGCGGGGATGTTAAACGCATGTTCATAGGAAGCCTAGCGGATGAAAGCGGATGGAAGTGGATGACAGCTCCGAAGGGGTTACCGGTGATAACTGAGAAGCGGACGCATAGCAGAAAGAGCGGATGCATAGCGGATGAAGGGGATGCATCACGTACGCCTAACGGAAACAAAGGGGATGTTGCGCAGATGTATATCGGATGCAGACCGTTCACTGCGCATGCGGGGGGTATGAATTGCGTCTGCTCCGCAGATATAAAGGGATGCAGCACGCACGCCGTCAGCATAAAGCGGAAAGACGTGCTGGCGGCTACATCGATACATCTCTACTACTAGATGATTTTCTCCCCCTTTTTATACAAAATATCGATTGTCCGCTAGGTGTCCTTCTACATACTCTAGACATACTCCAGACATCCTAAATATACGAGATACATCCCAGATATAAACGCTTTGTCCGTTTTGAATACTTTATATACAAGATGCATACGCTTACATCCTTTCTATTTCCATGCTACTAACGATGAATAGACATTTCATGTACCTTATCTTTCCTCCCTCTTTCCGTTTTCAGCTGCAGCAGATGTGAGTTGCGAGGATGCCCAGAGGATGCAGAGAGGATACAGCAGACGTTTAACGGATGATGACGGACATAGAACGTTTGTTGCTCGTATATGTTGCGGATTTACATCGTACATGGCGGAAAGTTCATCCGTTCTAAAAGTTTTGTGCAGCTCAAAACTTTTTGCGCGGATGAAATCACAGTGGACGGATGCTCGATGGATAGAGCGTATGAAGCACGTATGCAATGAGTACACAACGGATGCATAGCGTTTTCCAACGGATGGCAAAGATTTTTTTACGTTTTACATCCTCTTTGCATCCGTAAGTGCAGTGGGACCGGGCCTTAAGGGGTGTTCACACGGCACATATTTGCATCGATGCTGCACCGATGTATTTTGTTGCGATATGTCTTACACCGGTGTAAATTTTGTGGAGCGTTCACACGTCACAAACCTGCTTACTAGAGAGAAGCGTGTTAGCACCGGTGCAGCCCCACTGGCGTTCACACGGCAGTTTTTGCGACCGTGCTATACGATAGTAATAATGTGGAAATTAAATATGCGCATGCGTGAAAATGTACTTCCTTTTCCCGGTTGTCATGGCATCACCAAGCGCTGGGAAAACAACGTGGATGAAGACACCAGTGTTGCCAGATACTGCTGACGTTTTCCAGCCCAAAATATGTTCAAATCCGCCAAAATGCACTTAAAACCGCCCAATCTGGCAACACTGGAAGACACGCAGTTCTGTTGTTGCTGATATTCGCCATTTTGGAAGCGCAAAATACCAGGATGCAAATTATGCAATGCCCGTATGTAATCAACTCTCCTCACGCGTAGCGAGTCTACCCCTGTAGCGTTCAGGCGTCCTATTTTATATCGGTGCTGCCCCGCAAACTAGCATTTACTCCGGAGTAAATTTCTTAAACCACCTCCCAAGCAGGGTTAGATTTGCACCGGTTTAAGCAGCTTTCAGGGGCAACACCGGTATAACTTTGTACCGTGTGAACGCTCTACCGGGGCAGCCCCGGTGCTACACCGGAGTAAAAGTTGCCGTGTGAACACCCCTATAGTGGCTACCGTCTCTATATGAAGCAGTAGCCACAAAAACCTTGACCTTGACCAGATGACCCCCAAAATGTTGGAGGTTCTATTTAAGACCAATGCCCATCTATCCTGAAAGTTTCATGAAGATTGGTCCAGCCATTTTCCCGTAACATCATTAACAAAAAAACAAAGAAAGAAAGAAACAAAGAAACAAAAAAAACCCCACCAAAAACAATACCTTGCCCCCTGGTGGACTCCGTCCCAGGCAAGGTGAATATCATGCGCTTTTCAACGCTGTTTCTACATATTCTGTAAATAGAGTATCTGGTGCAAAATTCCCGTAGCGCAACAGATATATACATGCAAAATGTGCTGTATAAGTCATAATAATAATAAACATTATTCCATCAGCTTGCTCACACATCTTACCCATTTTGAGTGAAGAACAAGGTTAATCTTTTACCCCAAACCACTGCTCTGGACTCTGACCAAGCCAGTTCATTCATAAAGATACAGCAGATCAAGAGTAGGAGGGTTTTACTGTAACAGAAACTTTATCTGCAAACCCACAAATTAGCAGCTCAGTCTTTAGTACACTGTCAGAAATAGGACTACAGTAGGAGTCAATTTCTGTCCCCTAAGGTACAGTTGACACTAATGGACCCCCTAGGGCTCATTATTGGACCTCAGGGTAACTATATGAAGCTTTTAGGCTCAAAAAGGTACATACACTACTGTTCAAAAGTTTGGGGTCACCCAGACAATTTTGTGTTTTCCATGAAAAGTCACACTTTTATTTACCACCATAAGTTGTAAAATGAATAGAAAATATAGTCGAGACATTTTTCTGGCCATTTTGAGCATTTAATCGACCCCACAAATGTGATGCTCCAGAAACTCAATCTGCTCAAAGGAAGGTCAGTTTTATAGTTTCTCTAAAGAGCTCAACTGTTTTCAGCTGTGCTAACATGATTGTACAAGGGTTTTCTCATCTCATCTCATTATCTCTAGCCGCTTTATCCTTCTACAGGGTCGCAGGCAAGCTGGAGCCTATCCCAGCTGACTACGGGCGAAAGGCGGGGTACACCCTGGACAAGTCGCCAGGTCATCACAGGGCTGACACATAGACACAGACAACCATTCACACTCACATTCACACCTACGGCCAATTTAGAGTCACCAGTTAACCTAACCTGCATGTCTTTGGACTGTGGGGGAAACCGGAGCACCCGGAGGAAACCCACGCGGACACGGGGAGAACATGCAAACTCCACACAGAAAGGCCCTCGCCGGCCCCGGGGCTTGAACCCAGGACCTTCTTGCTGTGAGGCGACAGCGCTAACCACTACACCACCGTGCCGCCCCCAAGGGTTTTCTAATCATCCATTAGCCTTCTGAGGCAATGAGCAAACACATTGTACCATTAGAACACTGGAGTGAGAGTTGCTGGAAATGGGCCTCTATACACCTATGGAGATATTGCACCAAAAACCAGACATTTGCAGCTAGAATAGTCATTTACCACATTAGCAATATAGAGTGTATTTCTGATTAGTTTAAAGTGACCTTCATTGAAAAGAACAGTGCTTTTCTTTCAAAAATAAGGACATTTCAAAGTGACCCCAAACTTTTGAACGGTAGTGTATGTTCCCAAGCAGTACATAAAGAGTATAAATAAGTATCTTAGAGGGTCAGTGACAAGCTGTTGTACCGCTAGAGAAACAATGGTGTACTTAATTTTCCAAGAGTGTACTACCATACATGTCAACCTTTGGTCAATCAAACCTGTATAACCAACCTCCAAAATCCGTATTTCCCTTATAAAATCCGTATAAGATGCAAATTAAAATAATTTACCTAAAATTTGAATGATAATTAACAATGATATATCCCAGTTACTTTTTATTCAATATTAATAACAAAAAACCTTCAGAATGAATACAAAGCTCCAATGTTTGACAAAAACACAAAGTGTTATCAGCGTAGTTACGAAGGAAATACTTCGTTGTTTGGAGACAGGTTTCACTGAGCGGCTATTATGCACGAGACTTCATATTAGCCACAAAGTCAGGAAAAATCTGTTCGTAAAATTACGTTATAATGACCAAATACAATGAAAAGTATTTTTCCAGTCTCACCTGTGAAAGGTAATCCCATGTGATCTCGTTTGGACAGTAAACCTGTTGGTACAGTTAAACGCAGCACATGAATGAGGCATCTTTATTCTCGGCTACTGTCTAGACGCTATACCAGAGACGGTTGAAGAATCTCCACTTTGCCACATCCAATATGGCGGCGAGGATGATGTATGATTCTACGCAGAAGGCGGCGTCTATGTTTATATGTCTATGACTTCCCGGTTGGCGGGATTCTCGCAATGCGGTGTGCGCATGATCAAAAGTGGAACGAAGTCTCGCTACCACAAGATAACGCGCGATTTCATAAGACTCTTTACTGGCTGTCTGTGGTGTACAGTACGTTTGTAAATGTCATGTGCTCTTTTATCATCGTGGGACTTGATTATAGCTCTAAATAAATATTGAAGTTTTTTTAAAGAATCCGTATAACTTTATTTATACGCCCGTATACTATGTTTATTGAATCAAATCCGTATAAAATACGGACATTCCGTATAGGTTGACATGTATGTACTACTGAGACGGAGAATATTTCATTAATGCGTCAACTCAACTTACCTAAAACCCCTAGAAGCTATGATTCTCTGACCTGACACGTCCTTTTAAGCATCGCTTATATTTCACTGTTTACTGCTTCACCAGCAGACAACGGAAAAGAGTCAGTATTTCCTGGAGTCTTTCTACTGAAGAAAAAGAGTAAAACCTCTTTTTTTTCTACAGACTATAAGAATCTTTACCAACATGTCCATTTCGAAGTGTGTTTCATTACCTGTGGTCGTTTTATAGAAGGTCAAATACGGCGTAATGTTTCCAGATGCCTGTGAGCGTGGTCCTGTCAAGAAAAACTGACTGACATGATGGATACGGAAGTATGTGAATTGTTTGAGCACTATTTATGGAGATGCTATGGAGAGGAAATACTTTCTTTGTCAGGTATTAGCATGTCTGTATCAAACATGCAAATGATTAACTGATGACTGTTCTATTGAGTAAAAGCCAGAGACAGTAAGAGATTGGAATAAAAATAATAATGTAAGCCTCTACATCATTCAGCTAAACGAAATCATCAGCTCCATATCTGCCTTCCACTGCCGGTGTTTCATCCGTTCAGACACCTGCAGCACCTGAGGCTTTGCTTTAACATATTCTGGGATTCTCTATGGGCCAGTGGTCATCACAACACAATGTGTGTACATGAGGATAAACCGGAGAGAGAGAGAGAGAGAGAGAGAGAGAGCCTTGTCTGCTTTGTCAGTGTCACTACACACCTCCCTGTTAACGAAGAGCTTATTTAATCCAAAATGAATCAATAGTTGCTAAAACAAGCTTGTCACAGTGTATACAGCTTTTTGATTTAATCAGAGGAGCAGCAGAGGGCAAACGGTTCACCAAGCTCCTTTTGAAAAGGGCAGTGCATTTGCTTGCAGGCTCGCACACAAATAGCACTTTACAGTGTCTTGCAAAAGTATTCATCCCCCTTGGTGTTTGTCCGGTTTTGTCGCGTTACAAGCTGGAATTAAAATGGATTTTTGGAGGGTTACCACCATTTGATTTACACAACATGCCTACCACTTTAACCCTTTGATGCAAAACATATGCACGCCCCTTCTAATGCACAACATGGGTCAAAAATGACCCGCATTCATTTTCCAGGTTATTTCATGCTGACTGAGTTTTTCTTTGCTCTATCTTTTTATTTTCATCTCATCTCATCTCATTATCTCTAGCCGCTTTATCCTTCTACAGGGTCGCAGGCAAGCTGGAGCCTATCCCAGCTGACTACGGGCGAAAGGCGGGGTACACCCTGGACAAGTCGCCAGGTCATCACAGGGCTGACACATAGACACAGACAACCATTCACACTCACGGTCAATTTAGAGTCACCAGTCTTTGGACTGTGGGGGAAACCGGAGCACCCGGAGGAAACCCACGCGGACACGGGGAGAACATGCAAATTCCGCACAGAAAGGCCCCCGCCAGCCCCGGTGCTCGAACCCAGGACCTTCTTGCTGTGAGGCGACAGCGCTAACCACTACACCACCGTGCCGCCCCCGTCTTAATACTATAATAATAATTTGTTTCAAGTAATTACTTTAGCAGTGAATGGGGCCAGTTATTTATTTATTAACTATGTAGTTAGCTAAGCCAACTACAATAAAATTAGCTAACTAAAGTAGAATATGTCAACAGCTCGGTAGCTAATAGTAATTACTTGTAACTTTCTGACAAGTAATCTACTCACTCTCAAGGGAACCTAAACATAATCAATTTTTTTCTAAGGTAATGTTAGAACAATTGAAAAACATTCCTTCCATGTATTAGATGGGCAAAGGGCGCTGTGCTGAGCTGTGAAATGTCCGACACAAGCACAATTCACAGTTCCCACCAAACGCTGGAGTAAATGCATGCGGGTCGGTTCTGACCCATGTCTGTAAACTTGATGTAGAATTACAAAAGCTGTGCTTGTTCATAACTTAAGAAAGGAAAAATAAAAATGATGATTTGTGCCAAACAAAAACAAGATATTTACTGCATATTTGGAAAAGTCTCATCTCCCATCTCATTATCTGTAGCCGCTTTATCCTGTTCTACAGGGTCGCAGGCAAGCTGGAGCCTATCCCAGCTGACTACGGGCAAAAGGCGGGGTACACCCTGGACAAGTCGCCAGGTCATCACAGGGCATATTTGGAAAAGTAAATGACAAAATGAATTTATTTCAAAAGTATATCATAGAAACACTCAGCCATACATGAAATAACCTGGAAAATGAATGCAGGTCGTTTTTGACCCATGTTGTGCATTAGAAGGGTAGTGATACAAAAAGGGTTTTTATTCAAAAAGTAAGAAAGGAAAAAATAAAATAAGGATGTATGATGATCAAAAACAAGTTAATTGAGGAATACCTTGAATACTGAATGATGGAATTAATTTATTGCAAAGATATAGAAGATAAAAACTCAGCCGGGTCACTTTTGACCCATGTTTTGCATCAGAGGGTTAAAGGTGAAAATTGTTTTTTTTGTTGTTGTTGTGACACAAACAACGATTAAGATGAAAAAAACAGAAATCTGGAGTGTGCACAGGTATTCACCCCGCCAAAGTCAATACTTTGTAGAGCCACCTTTTGCTGCAATTACAGCTGCAAGTCTCTTAGCATATGTCTCTATTAGCTTGGCACATCTAGCCACTGGGATTTTTGTCCATTCCTCAAGGCAAAACTGCTCCAACTCCTTCAAGTTAAGTGGGTTGCGTTGGTGTACAGCAATCTTCACGTTATGCCACAGATTCTCAATTGGATTGAGGTCTGTGCTTTGATGAGGCCATTCCAAGATATTTAAATGTTTCCCTTTAAACCACTCCAGCGTAGCTTTAGCAGTATGTTTAGGGTCATTGCCCTGCTGGAACGTGAACCTTCGTCCCAGTCTCAAACCTCTGGCTGACTCAAACAGGTTTTCCTCCAGAATTGCCCTGTATTTAGTGCCATCCATCTTTCCTTCAGTCCTGACCAGCTTTCCTGTCCCTGCAGATTAAAAATATCCCCACAGCATGATGCTGCCACCACCATGCTTCACTGTAGGAATGGTGTTCTCAGGGTGTTGGGTTTGTGCCACACATGGCATTTCCCATGATGGCCAAAAAGTTCAATTTTAGTCTCGTCCAGGGCTTTGAACCAGAATTTTTTTCCTATTGGTTCGTTCCGAACAGAAACAGAATTTTAACGTTTCCGGTTTTGGGTTCCACCATTAAATAAACGTTCCCGAACCGGTTAGAACAAAAAAATTTCGTTCCCGGAACGGTTAATTACGTTCCCTGTCAGCTGTTTAACAAATGGCTATAAAATTATGTCTCTGTCTCATCCAGCTTAAGCCAAATGTAGGCTAATTCTATTACAACCTTCATTAAATAAGACAAGAAATAATTCAAAACAATTATTATTTCAAATGTTGGCGATTTGGATTCTCAGTATGTCTTCCCATCTACACAAACAGAAAAAGTGCCAAAAATGAAAGATAATTCGTTTAGTGTGTTACCAAAGGCTAGTCAGGCCCTATGCATCGATAGGCTAACAGAGGTTAATGTCATTTAATGCTCGCGAGCCTCTCATTAACGTGGACAAATATATTGATATCGTGTTTGAAATTGACGTTTTTGAATAACGATAGACTGCAATATTTACCTCTTATTTAAGATGTGGAGACTTGATAATAGTCCACCCTCCCGCTCTCTCCATTCAGTCAGCGAACGTCACACAGGAAGTGAACCTCAGCAGGTCATAGAAACTTGCGCAGGAGAAGAATGACTTTTTTATTTGTAGGCTACGGAAACTTTGAGGAACGAAATAAAAACCGGTATTAACCGGTTACCATTATTTTTAATAAGTGTTTCTGTTCTGGAGCATAAAAAATAATAAAGTTTCTGGTTTCGTTTCTGTTCCATGTGAAATAGTTCCCGGTTTTTGTTTTCGTTCCTTGAACCGGTTCAAAGCCCTGGTCTCGTCTGACCAGAGAATCTTCTTCCGTGTGTTTGGGGAGTCTGCCACATGCTGTTGGGCAAACTTCAAACATGTTTTCTTTTTTTTTTCTTTAAGCAATGGCTTTTTTTCTGGCCACTCTTCCATAAAGCCCCGCTCTGTGGCGTATACGGCTTAAAGTGGTCCTATGGACAGAGACTCCCATCTCCGCTGTGGATCTTTGAAGCTCCTTCAGTGTTGTTCGATTACATTGTGACCAGGTTCAAGCCAAAATAGTAACTACGTGACCAGGATTAGAAACAGTCCTGTGCACATCTCTAATTGAGACAAATTATGAAGTTGAATTCAAAAATTTAAAAAAAAGCAACAACAAACACTTTGTAGTTAAGGCCACGCCCACTTCAGGTTTACTATCGAACACAAGGATATTTGGTGAACTATAAACAGATACAGTTATATACGGTTACAAAAAGGAAAAAACTAACAAAAATTGGCAGTTTAGTGTCTTGAACCAGTAATACACTGATACACCAAGATGGGGAATATCTTTATCCACTTCAAACACTGTTTCAACAGAACAGGGAAAAAAAAAAATTAAAATAGAACTTCAGCCACCACTGGGATTAGGCTAAAGTAAGAACACTTTTGGCAAGTTTGGAGGCTTTTAACTGTAATCCTCTCTTCCATTAATGTACTGTAAGAGATGTTCCTTTGTAATCTACTAAGGGAAGGCTGTCTGTCTGTTGCAAATTGACTCGGCTGGACGCTCATACTCCATACTTTGCACATGGATTGGTGACACCCCAGAGGGGCCCAAGACAACATTTTTAATTTTCCAAAACATGGGATTAGTGTTAATCCAACACACTAATCATTTCCCACAGGCTACAGGCTCACGCTAACACACTGTGCGCATCCTCAGTGGGGAATCCCATCCCCCACTCATCTGAGAGTTTCGATTGTACGGGACCTCGCAATCAGCACTCCTTGCCAGAGACTTCGGCTAGGGCAGAGTCTACATCTCCTCAGTGATGGGCAATAACTACTATGTCTCTTCTTTCCCACAGGCAATTACTGCTAACAGCTATTGACGGAGGACAAGTTTAAAGTAAAAACACAACATAAAGTGTGTTGGCAAGGTTTTGATCCACCACAAGCTACCAGAACAGCTTCAGTGCACCTTGTCATCCATGCTACAAGTCTTTGGAAATGTACTGGGGTCACGAACTCCTCCAAAATCTGATAAGCGTTCAACGAGCTGGAGATCTAGTGGCTATAAAGGTCATAACATCTGATTTACATTATTTTCATCTTCATAAAAACATTCAGTGAGCCTTCGTGCTCTGTGGATTAGGGCGGAGTTGTCCTGGAAGAGACCACTCCCATCAGGATCGAAATGCAATTTTTTTTTACCTTGCGCAATACCAGAAAAATTCAGTTGAAATCAAGCCATTTGAGGCGAATTGGTCCGCCTCTGAAAAAACTTGGCATTTGAATTTCCCTGGGAAACATTGATTTTCGTGACATCGCGTGCGGGACGCCTCCCTCTGAATCCTACGTCAGCGCTGGTTTGTTTATGAGAAAACGACCTGGTGGTTTTCTGCAAATTTCTTCACCGTTATCACGTAATTATTAAAATGGTTAACAGATGTATCGTAGGAGGGTGTAGCAACACCAATCTTGATGGGATTAGTACTCATCGTTTCCCAAAAGACCGGATAATGAGAGAGAAATGGGAGTTCTTGGTCTACACAGGCTGTGCACTGAAACCGAGCAAAGCTCTCGCAGCCTGCTGGCGCTTCCGCAGGTAACGTCATGAATCTGGCTCCAGACTCATCTCATCTCATCTCATTATCTCTAGCCGCTTTATCCTTCTACAGGGTCGCAGGCAAGCTGGAGCCTATCCCAGCTGACTACAGGCGAAAGGCGGGGTACACCCTGGACAAGTCGCCAGGTCATCACAGGGCTGACACATAGACACAGACAACCATTCACACTCACATTCACACCTACGGTCAATTTAGAGTCACCAGTTAACCTAACCTGCATGTCTTTGGACTGTGGGGGAAACCGGAGCACCCGGAGGAAACCCACGCGGACACGGGGAGAACATGCAAACTCCACACAGAAAGGCCCTCGCCGGCCCCGGGGCTCGAACCCAGGACCTTCTTGCTGTGAGGCGACAGCGCTAACCACTACACCACCGTGCCGCCCGGCTCCAGACTCCCTTGGGATTTTTCCAGACGCGTTTTGTTATTTTATTTTTTTCTGCTATAGAAAGATGGCCTTGTGCAAAATTACCCTTCTGGATGAGTGTGTAAAGGGACATACTTTCATATAAAAAAATTGGTCCAGAATATGCACTTTAATACCCTGTCCACACTAGGGATTTTGTAGCGATACGATACTACTTTCGTACCGCAACACCTGTCCACACTAGCAACTATACCGGTACTGTAGCGGTATAACTGTATCGGTACGAAACCCACAAATGTATGGGTTTCGTACCGGTACAGTATCGGTACTGTAGCGCTTCGCTGTAGTGTGGACAGATGAAGCGGCTCTGTATCGATACAAATATAATACGCAAGCGCAATGAACCATTCCTACGTCTTCCGGGTTATTCATACAATACAATACACCCGTGCTTTCCAGCTGTAAATAAAGCGTCAAAATGGCTCAAAACGACCGTGGAGCTACATGGAGCAAAGAAAGGGGGGAGAAAGGGAGGGAGGGAGGGAGGGAGGGGGAGGAAGAAAGGAGGAAGAGGGGAAAAGGGAGAGAAAGGGAGGGGAAGAGAAGGAAAGAGGGAGAAAGTGAGGGGGGAGAAAGGGAGATTCGTTTTTTTTGTTTCTTTCTCAACTGCCTCGTGCGTTTTATACGATTCGACTGAATAAATGACCACCAGAAATACAGACCGTACACTGACAACAAAAAGCACACACACGTTGTTTCATCCGCCATATTCTTGGAAGGAAGTTACTCGGTAACCACAGAAACATTTCGCGCACGCGCATTTCAACTTCCGTGAAAGAAAACCGCAAACATTTCTCGCTAGTGTGGACAGATGCACTAAACTGTACCGGTATACTTTGTATCGATACAGTTATACCACTTTCATACCGGTATAAGGGCCAATTTATGCTGACAACCCAGTCCTCGCAGATGGCATCGCAGACAGCGTCTGCGTAGCCCCCCCACCTTCGCAGACGCTCTGCGCACACCTCCCAAAAATTGTGACCACCGCAGAAGCCTCGCAGACGGCGTCGCAGACAAGAGGGCTCTGATTGGTCCACTCTACATCTGCTGTACACGCACTTCCGCTTCCCTACTTTCCCGGTTTGTTTTGTTTTCACGACCGCCATTTTTAAAAACACGAGTGAAGATGGAGCAGCACGAAGAGCGGTTGATCGAGGAAGTGAGGAAGTACGTACAGTGGTGCTTGAAAGTTTGTGAACCCTTTAGAATTTTCTATATTTCTGTATAAATATGACCTAAAACATCATCAGATTTTCACACAAGTCCTAAAAGTAGATAAAGAGAACCCAATTAAATAAATGAGACAACAATAAATGAGATTTCGTGACTTCGCGCCCCCTTGCGTTGTGGCGGTGAATAACATCGCACACGCCTATTACTCCCCGCTCAACGATAAATTACAACTGTCTGCGAAAAGCTATCTGCGAAAGCCTTGTCGCAAGAGCATGCAGAGGCCTTAAGTGTGAACACAGCATTAGACTGCCTTATCTTTGTAATGAGGGATCTATGCAGTATAACCTTACTCTGTCCACCAGCAGTGGTTCATTTACATAAGAAGGACAAGGAGGGGATACCAAGCTTGGGGATACCAACACTGCGATCCTTCTACACAGGCTTTGCAAAGAAAGCTCCTGAATGGATTCCTCTTTAATGTAACACCATGTTGCTGATAAAGCCGGTATGCAGTTTAGAGACATACCGTACAAACCACCACACTTTGCTACCAGTGGGAAATTAGCCAACTGTGTTCTTGGCAAACACTTAACCTGATGGGACTCATAGCAATTCTGAGTCTGGAACCTGATGTATTGATAACCTTTAGCATCTGAACCTACTCTCAGAGTTCAGCAGTGTTTTGCTGTAGAAACTCCAAGTCTAGCGCTTGTTGAATGTAATTCATGACGAAGTAATTATGTCCCTCTAAATAACAGAGCGGTGCTGCAACTAAGCCATGAGTGTGGAATGATGGTTAATGACTACATTCATTCAGGCTGTCTTTTCTTTCGCAGCCGTGGACCGTAAATGAACCCAGAGCGGAAAACAAAGCTCTTCGCTTTGAGCTGCATAATGCGCTGCATAATACGCTGCTGCAATGGAGAGTCTGTTCACAATTACCTGTATATGAATAACATCCAACTACATAGTCCTGCCTTGAGTGACCCTTGCTTGAGCTGGTTAGCTACTATCCGGATGAAGACTACAAGCTTGCTTCATCAGACGGAGCATTTAAGGAATGTTTGGTATGAACAACGTTTGATGACACGTAAACTTGATCATGACTCGCAACTTTTGGTTGAACTTTAGGTTCAGCACTTCCTTTGTCTGCTAGATACTGTCACACATCTGGTTCATTTACTTCACCGACTTGGTAAGTGATATCCCAAGATGCGTAAACTTAAAAATAGCTGTTTTTTTGAAGAACAATGGCATAATTCCATCCCTGAGGCTGATAACATGATTGTTTTGCAAACCTCACTGCTATTGCAGCTCATGAGCTGATAAGAGGGTGAAACAGAGATCAGGGATGTTGAGTGCCCTGTTCCAGCATGCCAGCCGGGTGGCTTTGAACGTTACGGGAGATAAACAAGGACACTAGTGAGCTGACTCGGCATCATGCAATTCTTCCATACTAGCTGAAAATGAGTTTCTGGACTGGATGGCTGTTTAAAAAAAAAAAAAAAAGACCGTAAAGGGCTTATAACTAGGCCATGATTTTCTGCACATGACCATTTCATCACTGGGGTTTGCACAAGCCAGTACATACTTAGTGTCAGTCCCAAGCCTGGATAGATTGGGGAGGGTTGCATCAGGAAGGGCATCCAGGGTAAAAACTGAAGCGAAATCAAATGCACGGACCAGATCCGCTATGGCAGCCCCTAATGGGAGCAGTCAAAAGAAGAAGAAGACCATTTCATCACATGAACCTTTCCTAATTGGATCTGGATGAAAATAACACTGATCACTGCTCTCTATCATGGGCGTCGCCACCATTGAATGTGAAGGGGACATGTCCCCCTCACATTTCATAATTCTTCATTTGGACCCCCCCACATTTAACATAAAATATGAGTTCACCCAGCGCCGTTTCTATTGCTTCGTGAAAGAATCCATTCCACTTGATCGATAAGAGAATACACAGACCACTGAAATTCCACTCCGGGTTTTCCGGGCGTTACCTACAACAGATCACCGCGCGCGAGTGAAGTGAATCTCAGCGCGAGCACAGAAATGTTGGTGCAGCTGCTGGAAAGTGGAGGAGGTGACGTCAGCCCCATTGCAACCTCACAATGCCTAGCTTTTGCTAAAACCTTATTCTTTTGTTATCTGCCCTCAAAATTAACCCTAGGACACGTTAAATTAATATTCAACTAAACAGTGAAATAAGCTTAGCCTAATGGGGTATTCTTGGTTGATGATGAATTGTTTGCAGTATTTGCTCCTCCCCAGACACAATGGACATAAGGACATTCTTTACAAAGCAGCAGAAAGTCAGTCAGAATTTCCCCACAGGACAGGATTTTTTTGTCCCAATGGAAATGTTAGTGCAGTTAGCTGGCTAGTCAATGTTAGGAGATGTATCAGCTAGCTTAACGTTAGCTATCATTTAATTCAAACCCAGTAGGCCTGCCTTACTGTAATGCCAAGAATGAGGTCAAGTCTGCTCTGATGATATTTATTGATTCCTTGTTTTGTCTGGTCTTTGGCAGTTTTCTGGAAAGTAAGATGGGAAATCAGTGTATGGGGAAGGAATAGTAGAGAGGAAAGTAATGGAGAGAGATGGATGTTATTCCAGGTGGATTGTGAAGGAAAGGGGGATAAAAGTTATGAAGTGGTAGAAATTGTGGTGGCACCAATATAAGAAGGAGTTATATCTATAAATCTATTTGTTATACTAATCTGTAAATGCTATTGTAGTACCACCATTGCATGTAGGTTGACAAAACTGCACTTGTTCATTGTGTGAAGTTCTCTTTTATGTGTCGTTGCTTGACCCAGTGTAATTTTGTGTTATGAAGACTGCATGATGCCATGCCATTTTTGTTATGAGTATCGCTAAATCGGAAAAAAGTAAAATGCACCCACTAAAGTCACTGTTGGTGGTGAACAAAATTGCACCTGTTCATTGTGTGAAGTTATTTTTTATGTGTCACCATTGCTTGACACAGTGTGATTTTGTGTTATGAAGTTTGCATGATGCTGTGTCATGCCTGTTCATTGTGTGAGATTATGAATATTCTTATTTTTAAACATACAGTTGAGTGTCACTATTGCTTGGCCCAGTGGCATGTTGCGGTACATCTAAAACTAAATAGAAAACACAAAATAAAAAGTAAAATGCATCCATAAAGTCATTGTTGGTGATAAATTGTGTCACATTCATCTCATTATCTTAGGCGTAGCGGTGGGTTTAAAAACAGGCTGATGAATATGGACTAGTTGAATGAGGACTTATTGTCGAGTCTCTAAAATAGTCATTGAATTAAGTGACTTTTGTAGGTAAAATTAGGTGTTTAACAACCTGTTAAAAATACACCAGAATGCAGGAAATGGCATCTAATTAATTAAAATTTTTCTGGCGGAGGACCCCCCGCCCACGGTGGTGTAGTGGTTAGCGCTGTCGCCTCACAGCAAGAAGGTCCTGGGTTCGAGCCCCGGGGCTGGCGAGGGCCTTTCTGTGTGGAGTTTGCATGTTCT
The DNA here is from genome assembly GCF_027579695.1 of Neoarius graeffei. NCBI lineage: Eukaryota > Metazoa > Chordata > Actinopteri > Siluriformes > Ariidae > Neoarius > Neoarius graeffei. The sequence continues at coordinate 12,331,524 of NC_083584.1, forward strand.
CCCCGTGTCCGCGTGGGTTTCCTCCGGGTGCTCCGGTTTCCCCCACAGTCCAAAGACATGCAGGTTAGGTTAACTGGTGACTCTAAATTGACCGTAGGTGTGAATGTGAGTGTGAATGGTTGTCTGTGTCTATGTGTCAGCCCTGTGATGACCTGGCGACTTGTCCAGGGTGTACCCCGCCTTTCGCCCGTAGTCAGCTGGGATAGGCTCCAGCTTGCCTGCGACCCTGTAGAAGGATAAAGCGGCTAGAGATGAGATGAGGACCCCCCGCCAGTGTGTCCCCCCCACATTAAAAATGCTTCTGACGCCCCTGTCTCTACTTGTGATCCTTTAACACCAAAAGCAGAAGAAATTTTTTTTACACAGTTCTGCAGTGCGGGCGGTACGGTGGTGTAGTGGTTAGCGCTGTTGCCTCACAGCAAGAAGGTCCGGGTTTGAGCCCCGTGGCCGGTGAGGGCCTTTCTGTGCGGAGTTTGCATGTTCTCCCCGTGTCCGCGTGGGTTTCCTCCGGGTGCTCCGTTTTCCCCCACAGTCCAAAGACATGCAGGTTAGGTTAACTGGTGACTCTAAATTGACCGTAGGTGTGAATGTGAGTGTGAATGGTTGTCTGTGTCTATGTGTCAGCCCTGTGATGACCTAGCGACTTGTCCAGGGTGTACCCCGCCTTTCGCCCGTAGTCAGCTGGGATAGGCTCCAGCTTGCCTGCGACCCTGTAGAAGCATAAAGCGGCTAGAGATAATGAGATGAGATGAGTTCTGCAGTGCAGTATGCGACTTAAAATGCGAAATTCCTCCTCTTCATTTAACCCATCTGAAGCAGTGAACACATAAGTGAGCAATGAGCACACACGCACACCCAGAGCAGTGGGCAGTTATGCTACAGTGCCTGGGGAGCAGTTGGAGGTTAGGTGCCTTGCTTAAGGGCACTTCAGCCATGATACAGAGGCTTTTTTTTTCCCCCTCGCCAGTCCTGGGAATCAAACCAGGGCCTAAGGCTACTTCTCTAACCTTCAGGCTTCATGGCTGCCCTGAATTTTATTTATCATTTTTTGCCCCCAACAATAAGCATGTTGACTCACTATGTTTGCTAGCTACCTGGTAACAACACTGCACTAGCTAGCTTCTGTCATGTCTGCACCTGCTCGCACTCAGGACTCCACTTCCCAGAGTTCACAACAGCCTTCAAATATGGCCGCCCCAGACCCCAACAACCATCAACAACCATCCTGCACCGCACCGCTTTCAGTCTCCAGAATTCCAGTCAAATACACCTGTTCCTGATCACAGCCACAATATAAAAGGACTCTGCTCACAGTCAGACTTTGTGAAGGAACACTCAGTGTTCCTGTGCCTGACTTTACCAAGCATTTATAGTTCATGCTGTTTATTTGGTTATTGATCCAGTTTGTACTTTGATTATTGACTGTAGTCTCTGCCAGGGTGGCACGGTGGTGCAGTAGTTAGCACTGTCACCTTACAGCAAGAAGGTTCTGGGTTTTAGCCCAGTGGCCGGCAGGGGTTTTTCTGTGTGGAGTTTGCATGTTCTCCCCATGTCTGCATGGGTTTTCTCTGGGTGCTCCAGTTTCACCCACAGTTCAAAGACATGCAGTTCAGTTAACTGGCTACTCTAAATTGTCCATAGGTGTGTGTGTGTGTGAATGGTTGCGGGATGCAACCTGCGGAGGGTCCCATCATTTCCACTTTCTGTGTTGCCATGGAACAAGATACTCCCAGGCCAAGCAATGTGGATCAGCGTCACAAACTGATCACCACTCTAAACAAATTCTCAGAGAAAGGCTCCAAGGTTATGGACTCTGTGCCTTGATCTTGGAAAGGATGCTTGACCGCGAGCTAAGCCTAGGACGGACAGATAGTCTCTGACTCTGACATTCTGTTTGTCCTTCGCCTGACCATTGCCTGTTTACTGACACTGCCTTTGCCTCGTGATTCGGATTTGTTTACCAGTGTGTTCTGTATAAACACTCTGTTCTGGTTGTACATCCGTCTGTCACCTGGATATCTGACAGCTTCCTAATAATGTATCTACTACTGTGTGACGAGCTATTTTCATTTTTTAATTAGTATGAATAGCCAAGCTGGATGATATTCCGGGCTAGGTAGTTTTTGATATTAGCTTTGAATAAATTTGGCTGCAAATAAGGTTCATACAATATTTTCATCCAGGTACACTTGCATCATGATTGCTGATTTTTTTTTTTTGCTTGATTAAAACCTTAATTCACATCTTGAGTGTGTGCTGCTTGACTGATTTTCGGGGCAGTCTGAGTCAGTGGATGGAAAGGGTCCAGGAAATTGTTAAGTGTGAAAGGAGCACAGACCTGAAGGTCTCACCTCCTGATAAGGTCCTTGAGTCTGTCAAGCAAGTGGGTCAAATGTTTAATTTTTACCCCGACTGAATGCAGTCTACACGTGTGTGTGTGTGTGTGTGTGTGTGTGTTTGCACATGGAAGGCAGTTCTCTTCGATAGCCAGTGAAAATGTGGACATGAAACAGGTAATAGATATCTGCAGGAGATTTATTTATTAAATAAGTTGCGGAAGGATCACGAGTGCGTGTGGAAGGTAAATATGAAAAGCTGCCACAACTATTCACCAAACATCATCTGCCAGCTGTGGTACCTTCATGTTTGTTTCATGAGAACTGTCCTCGATATCACATATCCTCTTCATGCTATACACATCAGACAACAACAAAACATGCCATGTGATGATTTTCTCTGATGCGTCTCTGATCCAAGTTTCGGATATCGCCAATTCCCGTAGTCCAAACTATAAGGTAAAGACAGCGTGTCGAGCACGAAAATGCATTTTCAGAAAGATTTTAGTGAGAACAGTAGGCTAAAATGGTTAGTGTGTGAAAAGTGCTGACAGTCTACAGACCCGACTCTAATTGACTCGGAAATTGACTGGACGTGAGCCTGTTCAGGTCACACACTGTGAATGACTAGATAAGGACATGAAAAGCCAAGCAGATAAAGAGTCAGAAACGATTCCTCTCAGAAGATCTTTCATAACAGCAGGATAACTACAAGCAATCTGCTGAAAGTTTGCGCTTGAGATCAGATGTGTGTCTGAGCGTGTATCTGTAGCAGTCAGCCCAAAGAGAACAAAGAGCTGCTTAAGACGTGTCTTGTCTTTCTGATGACCTTTTAACTACACCATAGGTACAGTGGTGCTTGAAAGTTTGTGAACCCTTTAGAATTTTCTATTTTTCTGCATAAATATGACCTAAAACACCATCAGATTTTCACACAAGTCCTAAAAGTAGATAAAGAGAACCCAGTTAAACAACTGAGACAAAAATATAACACTTGGTCATTTATTTATTGAGGAAAATGATCCAATATTACATATCTGTGAGTGGCAAAAGTATGTGAACCTCTAGGATTAGCAGTTAATTTGAATGTGACATTAGAGTCAGGTGTTTTCAGTCAATGGGATGACAATCAGGTGTGAGTGGGCACCCTGTTTTATTTAAAGAACAGGGATCTATCAAAGTCTGAGCTTCACAACACGTGTTTGTGGAAATGTATCATGGCACGAACAATGGAGATTTCTGAGGACCTCAGAAAAAGCGTTGTTGATGCTCATCAGGCTGGAAAAGGTTACAAAACCATCTATAAAGAGTTTGGACTACACCAATCCACAGTCAGACAGATTGTGTACAAATGGAGGAAATTCAAGACCATTGTTACCCTCCCCAGGAGTGGTCGACCAACAAAGATCACTCCAACAGCAAGGCATGTAATAGTCGGCAAGGTCCCCAAGGACCCCAGGGTAACTTCTAAGCAACTGAAGGCTTCTCTCACATTGGCTAATGTTAATGTTCATGAGTCCACCATCAGGAGAACACTGAGCAACAATGGTGTGCATGGCAGGGTTGCAAGGAGAAAGCCACTGCTCTCCAAAAAGAACATTGCTGCTCGTCTGCAGTTTGCTAAAGATCATGTGGACAAGCCAGAAGGCTATTGGAAAAAATTTTTGGATGGATGAGACCAAAATAGAACTTTTTGGTTTCAATGAGAAGCATTATGTTTGGAGAAAGGAAAACAATGCATTTCAGCATAAGAACCTTATCCCATCTGTGAAACATGGTGGTGGTAGTATCATGGTTTGGGCCTGTTTTGCTGCATCTGGGCCAGGACGGCTTGCCATCATTGATGGAACAATGAATTCTGAATTATACCAGCGAATTCTAAAGGAAAATGTCAGGACATCTGTCCATGAACTGAGGCCCTGTCCACACGGCAACGGATTCAGGTGACTCCGATACAATTGCTTATCGTTTAGGCCTGGTGTCCACACGGCGCCGGCGTTTTGGGTGCCCAAAACGCAATCTTTTTGAGAACGGGTTCCAGAGTGGAAAGATCTGGCAACGTTGCCATTGTGAAGTCGTCTGGATGAGTAAAACGGATTTGTTTACGATGACGTCACAACCACATGACTGTGAATGCTTCACGCCGGGTAGAGGTGTAACGAATATCACCAGGAAAAAGCCTTACAGAGCACTAGTGAGAGTGAAACACGAGCTTGGATATTATTATTATTATTATTATTATTATTATGTTCAGTGTTAGTTCACAGTAGTAATGCAAGAAGCAGAATAGTGACAGTAATAGTGAAGCAAAAACATGCAATTGTACAAACACTGCAGCTCTACAGCAAAATATTCATTTATAAAATGGTCTGATTCTTAACACCAGCAGTGCCAATGATCTCATTGCGATGCGATGCGAGTTGTCAAGAAATCCTATAACTTGGTTCATGAAACGCGCTTACAAAATATTTTCACTGTGAATATTTATTGTGTAATGCCTGGTGCAAAGTGAGAGAGAGAGAGAGAATAGCCCTTAGGGCAGAGTCAATCCCGCCAGCAAAAATAAGGGGAAAAAAGGAGCGATCTCACCTCTTCAGATGATGGTTTAAGTCCTACAATACATTCCTCAAAAAAGGGCGTAGAAAAGCAAATTAATCCATCAACGTGTATCATTCAATTTATTCCGGACAATTAAAGACGCCGCCTTCCGCGTACGTCATCCTCGTCGCCATTTTGGAAAGGTCAAAGCGGAGAATAAAGATTAGCTGCGTTTAACTGTACCAACAGGTTTACCGTCCAAAGGAGATCACATGGGATTACCTTTCACAGGTGAGAAACAGCAAATTAATCCATCAACGTGTAGTATTCAATTTATTCCGGACCATTAAAGACGCCGCCTTCCGCGTACGTCATCCTCGCCGCCATATTGGAAAGGTCAAAGCGGAGAATAAAGATTAGCTGCGTTTAACTGTACCAACAGGTTTACCGTCCAAACGAGATCACATGGGATTACCTTTCACAGGTGAGACTGGAAAAATACTTTTCATTGTATTTGGTCATTATAATGTAATTTTACGAACAGATTTTCCTGACTTTGTGGCTAATATGAAGTCTCGCGCATAATAGTTTATGTGCATGCGTCCTTACTTCTATTCCCATACGAAAAAGAACAGTAAAGAACTTATAAGAGTTTACCACTGTCTTAGTAGTAAATCCTTATAAATATAAGGATAAATCCTTATAAGGATTTATAAATAAATATATATGCCATGTATGATTTACTCCTGAAAGTGGCCCATTTTGCATTTTCCTCATACAAATTTTTTATGAAAATCTAGTATGTATGAAGTGAACATTGTGCATGGTTTTTACAGATAATGTGTATGATGAATTACACTGTCTTTGTATGCTTCATGTAATGTTTGTAGTTTTAAATTATATTTTACAGTTTAAAATGTATATGCCTTTTATATGTAAATCCACATATGTTTGTGTTGGATTTACATATAAAAGGCATGTACATTTTAAACTGTAAAATATAATTTAAAACTACAAACATTACATGAAGCATACAAAGACAGTGTAATTCATCATACACATTATCTGTAAAAACCATGCACAATGTTCACTTCATACATACTAGATTTTCATAAAAAATTTGTATGAGGAAAATGCAAAATGGGCCACTTTCAGGAGTAAATCATACATGGCATATATATTTATTTATATTTATAAGGATTTACTACTAAGACAGTGGTAAACTCTTATAAGTTCTTTACTGTTCTTTTTCGTATGGGTTGTTCTGGTGTGTCCGAAGGGACCGTCTTACAGCGCCCCTAGAGGTGTGGCATGTGTATTGCATCGTTTTCAGCAAGCGTTGCGTTGCCATATGGACCTGATTTCTACTGATCGTTGCCCATTTGGAGGCGATATTTTTTTTAAATAACATCACGTTGCCGTTGTCGTGTGGATGTGGCCTGAATCTCAAGAGAAGGTGGGTCATGCAGCAAGACAACGACCCTAAGCACACAAGTCGTTCTACCAAAAATGGTTAAAGAAGAATAAAGTTAATGTTTTGGAATGGCCAAGTCAAAGTCCTGACCTTAATCCAATGGAAATGTTGTGGAAGGACCTGAAGCGAGCAGTTCATGTGAGGAAACCCACCAATATCCCAGAGTTGAAGCTGTTCTGTACGGAGGAATGGGCTAAAATTCCTCCAAGCCGGTGTGCAGGACTGATCAACAGTTACCGCAAACGTTTAGTTGCAGTTATTGCTGCACAAGGGGGTCACACCAGATACTGAAAGCAAAGGTTCACATACTTTTGCCACTCACAGATGTGTAATATTGGATCATTTTCCTCAATAAATAAATGACCAAGTATAATATTTTTGTCTCATTTGTTTAACTGGGTTCTCTTTATCTACTTTTAGGACTTGTGTGAAAATCTGATGATGTTTTAGGTCATATTTATGCAGAAATATAGAAAATTCTAAAGGGTTCACAAACTTTCAAGCACCACTGTATATGGAGAGTTTTGCGTATCCGCGTGTTAAGATAGATCAAGAAAGATTATTTTGGTTCCTGGTGAGAAAAGAGTGAAAGAGGGTGCAAATAGGATGAAATATTCAGCTTGAAATTGAAAACTAGAGCTGCCAACTATTTTGGGTTATTTCATGCCACTCGTGGTTGTACTGCGATTTGAAAATTGGCAGTGTTTTTTTTTTTTTGGTTGTTTTTTTTTAAATCCGCCACTGGCCGAAAGGCCCAAAGGGGGATTATGTCTTGGCGATTTCCATCTGTCCGTCCCGGGAAGGGTGCTCACCTTCTGAAATCAACTCCTCTCACAATTTTTGGACGAATTTCATGAAACTTGGCAAAAGGCATTGTTATATGTCAGTAGTACGCATACTGTTATTTTGTTCAATTCAATCACACTTTACCAGAGTTACAGCCCTTGATTAACAAGCTTGTACTTTCACAATTTCATGAAGGTGTGCTCGTCTTCTGACATCAACTCCTCTCACAATTTTTGGATGAATTTCTCAAAGCTTGGCAAAAAGCCTTGTTATATGACGGTAAAATACACATTGCGATTTAATTTCGTTTGTGAAAATTTTTACCAGAGTTTTGACCGCTTCTACTTTGACAATTTCATGAGGGTGGATGTTCTTCTGAAATCAACTATTACAATTTGTGGAGGAATTTCACCAAACTTGGCAGAAGGCTTTGCTATATGACAGTTATATGCACATTGAAATTTCGTTTAATTTGGGCAGATTTTTCCAGAGTTATGCCCTTGATTATTAACAAAATTGCACTTTGGCAATTTCATCAAGGTGTGTTTGCTTTCTGAAATCTACTTCCCTCAAAATTTTTATCCCCCGCTGGCTGAAAGGCCCGAAGGGGGATTATCTCGTGGCGATGTCCGTCCGTCCATCCCTCCGTCCATACCAGGAAGGGTGCTCACCTTCTGAAATCAACTCCTTTCACAATTTTTGGAGGAATTTCACTAAACTTGACAGAATTCTTTGTTATATGTCGGTAATACGCATTCTGCAATTTCGTTCAATTCAGTCGCATTTTACCAGAGTTATGGCAGAGTTGCCAGCGGGAGATATTGTGCTCTCAGAGCACTCTTCTTTTTATTTATTTATTTATTCATTTTTAAGAAACGTGGCTGGATTATTAAAGCAAGCTGAATTCCTGAGCGGGAGAGCTGAAGTTCAAGAGCAGACCCTTTATTTGCTTACATATTTACCCAAGTGTTCAAAGGAACTTTCTTGGGTTGTTAAATGAACTTGTTCATAAACAGTGTTCTATTCATTTTCCACCTGGCTGACTGAGGCTCAGACTGAGACAAAAACAACATGGATCAGTGAGCATCCAGGATTGATTGTGTCACCCGTAAGGTCTGGCGAAGAACCTCAGTAAGAACCCTTCTGGAAAAGTTAAACATCACACTGAAGAAAGTGTCCGACAGAATTTGACAGGAATGTCAATGTTCACCTTCATTAGGATGCACAGTACCAGTCAAAACTTTGTACACCCCTGCTCTACTCATTCATACCCCTTTTCCACCAAATCAGTTCCAGGGCTGGTTCAAGGCCAGTGCTGGTGCTGGTTCACAACTCGTTCAACTTGCGAGCCAGCTGAGAACCAGTTTGCTTTTCCATAGCTCGCGGTGCTAAGGGAAGCCACGTCATTACGTCGCTGTATACGTCAGTTACGTCATTGTATACGTCAGTTATGTCGCTACGTTTGCATAAACCTTGGCACGAATATCGAAGCAAAAACAACACGGAGGAAGCAGCAGCAGCAACAACAACAACAATAATAATAATGGATGACTTCGCGTTTGTACAGCTGCTGCTTCTCGTCGCTTAAAAATGGCGATCTTTCGCGGTCTTGTTATTGTTGTTGGTCTTAACAACTCCCCCCCCCCGCTGACGTAAGCGGTTCTTTCCTCTGGCCCAGCAGAGAGTTGGTGCTAGCCTGGAACCGTTTTTTCTGGCCCCAGAGCCAGTTCTTTGTCAGTGGAAACAGAAAACCCGGTTCCAAACTAAGCACTGGCCCCGAACCAGCCCTGGAACTGATTTGGTGGAAAAGGGGCATCATAGGTTTTTCTGTGTTTTGACCATTTTCTACATTGTAGAACAATACTGAAGACATCAAAACTATGAAATAACATATGGAACACATATATATGTTATTTACCAGCTGGGAGGTCCGTATCATGAAATACCGTGACCGAGGTCTTGAAAGTACTGAGCGAGGCCCTCTGGGCCGAGGTCAGTATTCAAGGCCGAGGTCACGGTATTTCACCATACGGACCGACCTTAAGCTGGTACATAATATATTTTTTCTTTACCAAATTCTAACAGAAAACGAGAGCACCCGAAAGGGAAAACCGAGCCGAGGTGAGCCGCCATTTTGAATCCTCCTTCACGGCTGTAATGCAAATGGCTTCCTCCTCGGTATACAAGTGCACTTCCATGGCAGGAAAAAAAACTACATTTTGCCACCTATGTAGTCCCCTATTTATACAAAATTGAGTCATTCAGGATTCAGCCATGTTTTTGCTCAGCGTTAGCAACAGTTACAGGTTTTTAGCCTTCTCCTGAAATGTTTTCTTTTATTTCTTCTTCCTCAGGGTAGTAAAACTCATTTTCGCTGTGAACACTGTCGTTATCGCTATCCATGCTGTAAAATTAATGCTATTCTCCTGAGAAATGCGAAAATAAATGTTGACAAAAATTGCTACTATGTTTGTTGTTGTTGTGAACGAGCGAGTCGCCAGAGGTCCGTATTTGGGGTCCGTACCAACCTGCTCGCCAGCCAATCAGAGCGCGGGATTTGATGGAAACTGGACTGCGAAAAAAAATAAATAGAGGATATTACACGATTGCACGAAGGTGTGAAGTTCATCTTTGAGTGGTGAACATATCTTCATGCCCCCGTGTAATGTTCTTTATATTATATGGACACATCCACAAAAAATACACAAGTTAATCAAAGGAATTGTAATTTTGAACCGGTTGGCCGTTTTGACCATGTGTATAATGGTATACACAAAAATAATGGTCAGCAGGAAAACACTGGGAGTGACATCATCAGAGAGAAATATCGGGAATTATTACACATACAGGACACTTTTTCGATGGAATAAAAACGTGTTCTATTCCCTTCTAGCGAGTTTCATTCATTTGGTTTGATAGCATGCAATATTGTTAGCATATCGCTTATCCTACGTGTATTACGTCATTCTACCCAATGGAGAATCAGCGTTGAATATGGTTTACGATATTGCATGGTTCTCAACATGACGTCACATGTCGGAGATGTAAAACTTCCATGCTAGCGAGTGACTGTGACAATTTGTAAACAAACATGGCCACCAGGCTTGCTTCGTTAAATACGGAAGATTTTGAGAGAAATTTTGAAAGAGAAAGATGCGTTGAACACCTGAAAGGAATGTGTATGAATAATAATATTGGCTGGCTTTTTTTTCATGGTATATCGGATATATTCCATTCAGCTACTCGTCTTCGACTCGTTCTGTATCATGCTAGCTTAATTTAATATATCTGATATACCACTCAACGCCAGCTAATATTATTTCAATATGTTACTCATTGTCCCGGATGTGGTTTATATGAAAAATACGAGTGGCGTATTTGCCAGTAAAACACTCTTGTCCATGTAATATATTTGTTTATTTCATTCATGTTTTTATGGTGCTCATTTTTATGCTCCCACTACAGAAGCCTCATCATGAGATACTTTACAACATGGTGCGTTTGAACATTCACACACTCAGAGAAGATCATTACACACCCAGCATGATACACAATACTACTACAATACTAATATCCTTTACTAAACACACACTAGGTATAGTATTTGGTATGTGTTTTGTGCAGCTTGAATGTCCATCACACTTCTTAAGATTTAAACACTAGTAAGACCTGAGTTGTCTCTCTGACGTGTACTGTATGTAGCTACAGTTTCAGAAAATAAAGTACATTATTGTACCTTTAAGGGTACAACAGCTTGTCACTGGGGCAGTAACCTCTAAGATACAGTGGGGCAAAAAAGTATTTAGTCAGTCACCAATTGTGCAAGTTCTCCCACTTAAAAAGATGAGAGAGGCCTGTAATTTTCATCATAGGTATACCTCAACTATGAGAGACAAAATGAGAAAAAAAATCCAGAAAATCACATTGTCTGTCTGATTTTTAAATAATTTATTTGCAAATTATGGTGGAAAATAAGTATTTGGTCAATAACAAAAGTTCATCTCAATACTTTGTTATATACCCTTTGTTGGCACTGACAGAGGTCAAACGTTTTCTGTAAGTCTTCACAAGGTTTTCACACACTGTTGCTGGTATTTTGGCCCATTCCTCCATGCAGATCTCCTCTAGAGCAGTGATGTTTTGGGGCTGTCGCTGGGCAACACAGACTTTCAACTCCCTCCAAAGATTTTCTATGGGGTTGAGATCTGGAGACTGGCTAGGCCACTCCAGGACCTTGGAATGCTTCTTACGAAGCCATGCCTTCATTGCCCGGGTGGTGTGTTTGGGATCATTGTCATGCTGAAAGACCCAGCCACGTTTCATCTTCAGTGCCCTTGCTGATGGAAGGAGGTTTTCACTCAAAATCTCACGATACATGGCCCCATTCATTCTTTCCTTTACACGGATCAGTCGTCCTGGTCCCTTTGCAGAAAAACAGCCCCAAAGCATGATGTTTCCACCCCCATGCTTCACAGTAGGTATGGTGTTCTTTGGATGCAACTCAGCATTCTTTCTCCTCCAAACACAACAAGTTGAGTTTTTACCAAAAAGTTCTATTTTGGTTTCATCTGACCATATGACATTCTCCCAATCCTCTTCTGAATCATCCAAATGCTCTCTAGCAAACTTCAGACGGGCCTGGACATGTACTGGCTTAAGCAGAGGGACACGTCTGGCACTGCAGGATTTGAGTCCCTGGCAGCGTAGTGTGTTACTGATGGTAGCCTTTGTTACTTTGGTCCCAGCTCTCTGCAGGTCATTCACTAGGTCCCCCTGTGTGGTTCTGGGATTTTTGCTCGCCGTTCTTGTGATCATTTTGACCCCACGGGGTGAGATCTTGCGTGGAGCCCCAGATCGAAGGAGATTATCAGTGGTCTTGTATGTCTTCCATTTTCTAATAATTGCTCCCACAGTTGATTTCTTCACACAAAGCTGCTTACCTATTGCAGATTCAGTCTTCCCAGCCTGGTGCAGGTCTACAATTTTGTTTCTGGTGTCCTTTGACAGCTCTTTGGTCTTGGCCATAGTGGAGTTTGGAGTGTGACTGTTTGAGGTTGTGGACAGGTGTCTTTTATACTGATAACAAGTTCAAACAGGTGCCATTAATACAGGTAACGAGTGGAGGACAGAGGAGCCTCTTAAAGAAGAAGTTACAGGTCTGTGAGAGCCAGAAATCTTGCTTGTTTGTAGGTGACCATATACTTATTTTAGCGAGGAATTTACCAATTAATTCATTAAAAATCCTACAATGTGATTTCCTGGATTCTTTCCCCCCATTCTGTCTCTCATAGTTGAAGTGTACCTATAATGAAAATTACATAGCCTCTCTCATCTTTTTAAGTGGGAGAACTTGCACAACTGGTGGCTGACTAAATACTTTTTTGCCCCACTGTACTTTATTTATGCCCTTTATATACTGCTTGATAATATATATGTAACTTTTTGGCCTTAAAAAAGTACACCGTTACCCTGAGGTCCAGTAATGAGCCCTAGAGTACATTATTGTAGATTGTACCTTAGGGGACAGAAATGGACTCCTACTGTACCCCTATTTCTGACAGTGTATAAACAACTAAAAAGCAGCCACTTCAGGTTCTGTGCCACCAGCTGGCCCAGAGTACAATGTGGCTTACGGCCTTAAAAGGTTCAGAAACTGGCCTGCTTGTATCAGATACACCATGTGTAATTGATAGGCATGTAAAGACCTATCATGCAACGACAAAATGCGATACAACTTTATGACGAGGCAAATCAGTGAAATAAAAAATGAATCATGATTATTATCAGGTTGTGTAATCGCTGGAGTTTGTCCAAGCTGTAATTGTGTTGTTCAGACAGTCGAGAGCGCAATAATGTACAATAGAGGGAATGCACATAACTTCACTGGAGGCAGAAGTAACGCAGCTCTAATGCTGTGAAAGCACACAAAAAACAGATTGAAAGTGTGTGATTGTACAAATCATCATTGGCTGTCCATCGCTAGCGATGATGACTGCTTCATTAGGATGCGCAGAAACACAGATGGGCCATGAGGCCTGCACCAGAGCGACGGAGTCGTCTGCAGCGGTGGCATTAATGGCCTATCTCCTCTCCCAACGAAGCATCTTGCACAGTAAGGTAAGACAAACAATGCCGTGCCCCCATCGTGTTGTCTCTTTGGACCTCCAGACCTGATGCCAAGTGGTGCACAAAAGTGCCACAGACTTGACGGGTATGGAAGTTGCCCGCAATGACAACTGACTTGCTGAGTGATGCCATCTGTTGGCCATTTGAATGGCTCTTCCGCATGTCATCTGGTGGTGTGCCATTGACCCTTTTGGGTTCATCTGCCACACTGCATGGAAAAGTGCCCTGCTGCCAGCGCCTTATTAGTGATTTCCTATTTAATCCACAGCTGGAACCCAGGCAAGTGCTACCACTCCAGGACAACGGACCTGGGAGCAATGGTGATTAAGGGGTAACGCCACTTTCCCCAATACTCAAGTCCTCCCAGACCTGAGACTCACCACCGGTTGCAGTTTAAAGTCATACCCAGGGCTAAAGGATTGTACAAATAGATTTAACAACAACAACAAAAATTAATCAGAATTGTATAAATAGATTTAACAAAAAACTGGAGCTCTCTTTTTACAGACTGCTGAAAGACAAAGAAAAGAGGAGCAAATGAAGGGAGTACAAATGTTCATAAAGGTTTATTAAGAAAAGACCTGCTTGTTAATAACTTGTTCCATTTTTAATAAAAGGAATATTTTAGTTAATGTCATTATATTTTACTCCAACCTTTACAAATGTGGGTAAATAATAATTGTTGGTTATTATGCAAATGAACCAATTTTTTTATGTAACAAAAGGAATCTTTAAGTTGATAAATAATAGAAAAATAAACGTTCCATTTTGGGTGGCACGGTGGTGTAGTGGTTAGCACTATTGCCTCACAGCAAGAAGGTCTTGGGTTCAAGCCCAGTGACTGACGAGGGCCTTTCTCGGTGGAGTTTGCATGTTTTCCCTGTGTCTGTGTGGGTTTCCTCTGGGTGCTCTGGTTTCCTCCACAGTCCAAAGATGTTCAGGTTAGGCTAATTGGTGGCTCTAAATTGACCGTAGGTGTGAATGAGAGTGTGAATGGTTGTTTGTCTCTATGTGTCAGCTCTGTGATGACCTGGCGACTTGTCCAGGGTGTACCCCGCCTCTCGCCCATAGTCAGCTGGGATAGGCTCCAGCTTGCTCGTGACCCTGTAGAACAGGATAAGTGGCTACAGATAATGGATGGATGTTTCATTTTCTGGTAATAACACTACTCATTTATTTTTTTTTCCAAAAATATTGTGGGAACATCGAATTACAAACCCAGTATTATGAATCGGGTGAATCGTTACATGCCTAGTAACCGAAATGCCTTGTTAGTAAATTTTTTGGAAATGCCTCACCAATGAGATTCTTATGCTAACATGTTCAAATACAGGCCACATTGCTCCATTAGTTATGGATATTTGCTAGATGTTACTGATGTCTTTTTTTTATATTAGCAAAATGAACACCTTGTCAGTCTGTTTCTAGTTTATGAATTTCATTTCATTCAGGTAGACAGCATCCTGGTCTCAGGATGGCCGCCAAGTAAACAGACTGAGACAGTGTTGGTTAAAGTAGTAAATAACATATACAACAACAGTATAACCAGACTACAAAATTCTGTTTGTGTTGAGGGGACAGCTTATTTCTGACTTAGACTCCCTAAATAACAAAATACAAGAAAGATTTTGTTTATATGTAAATGGTGTAAATTTGTGCATGAATGCTTGATGTTTATTGTTCTATGCACCACTCACATGGATACACTAATACATCGTATAGTATGCTCATTTCTTTGTCAGTACTTTTCAACATCATATTTGTGACAAAAGCAAAAATACTGAAGGAGAGCAAACCAGATCTGGAACATTTCCTTTCTTTTCCAACAAACTCATTAGTGTTTGTCGCTGTTTTCTACACTGAATATGTTGAAAATCCCAGACTACATGGTGCTTTTATGTAAAATCAAGGTCAATCATTTGTTCACAAATGGCTAACAAGCTAATGTTCCTCCACACTGGGAAATCAGAATTGCTTTGCTGTTTGAACAAAATGGATGTCAACATGGGCGTTTATAGTTATATTCGTGGCTCATGGCATACATGTCAACCTTTGGTCAATCAGACCTGTATAACCAACCTCCAAAATCCGTATTTCCCTTATAAAATCCATATAAGATGCAAATTAAAATAATTTACCTAAAATTTGAATGATAATTAACAATGATATATCCCGGTTACTTTTTATTCAATATTAATAACAATAAACCTTCAGAATGAATACAAAGCTCCAATGTTTGACAAAAACACAAAGTGTTATCAGCGTAGTTACGAAGGAAATACTTCGTTGTTTGGAGACAGGTTTCACCGAGCGGCTATTATGCGCGAGACTTCATATTAGCCACAAAGTCAGAAAAATCTGTTCGTAAAATTACGTTATAATGACCAAATACAATGAAAAGTATTTTTCCAGTCTCACCTGTGAAAGGTAATCCCATGTGATCTCGTTTGGACGGTAAACCTGTTGGTACAGTTAAACGCAGCACATGAATGAGGCATCTTTATTCTCGGCTACTGTCTAGACGCTATACCAGAGACGGTTGAAGAATCTCCACTTTGCCACATCCGATATGGCGGCGAGGATGACGTATGATTCTACGCAGAAGGCGGCGTCTATGTTTATATGTCTATGACTTCACGGTTGGCGGGATTCTCGCAATGCGGTGTGCGCATGATCAAAAGTGGAACGAAGTCTCGCTACCACAAGATAACGCACGATTTCATAAGACTTTACTGGCTGTCTGTGGTGTACAGTACGTTTGTAAATGTTATGCACTCTTATCATCGTAGGAATTGATTATAACTCTAAATAAATATTGAAGTTTTTTTAAAGAATCCGTATAACTTTATTTATACGCCCGTATACTATGTTTACTGAATCAAATCCGTATAAAATACGGACATTCCGTATAGGTTGACATGTATGTCATGGCATGGCTGAGATCTGAATATTACTCGCTAAGAGTTCTAAGGGTTAGCAAGATCGGATCGCATAGCTTTTATCACAATCTATTGACATTTTTAAACTTTTTTAGCAGCATGAATATAGCAAGGGCGGCACGGTGGTGTAGTGGTTAGCGCTGTCGCCTCACAGCAAGAAGGTCCTGGGTTCGAGCCCCGGGGCCGGTGAGGGCCTTTCTGTGCGGAGTTTGCATGTTCTCCCCGTGTCCGGGTGGGTTTCCTCCAGGTGCTCCGGTTTCCCCCACAGTCCAAAGACATGCAGGTTAGGTTAACTGGTGACTCTAAATTGAGCGTAGGTGTGAGTGTGAATGGTTGTCTGTGTCTATGTGTCAGCCCTGTGATGACCTGGCGACTTGTCCAGGGTGTACCCCGCCTTTCGCCCGTAGTCAGCTGGGATAGGCTCCAGCTTGCCTGCGACCCTGTAGAAGGATAAAGCGGCTAGAGATAATGAATGAATGAATGAATATAGCAAACCCCCAATGCTCCAGTGACTCAGTGTTACAAAAGAAGCAAAGCCTACAGAGATTCCAGGGAGGACCTCATTTTACTCATTACAAGTTACCTGAGTATGCCTCGAGGCTTTGAGCCTGTTAACACTGTTAGCATTTTTAACATTGTTAAACTAGCACACAATCCCCGTCAATATTCTCTTATTCTCTTATTATAGTTTATTTCCCAGTTGCTTGAACATAGTTGTACAAGCTATATTCCATGTTTGCTAATCTACCAAAAGGAATGGCATGCACTTTAAAAACAAATGCTTGATTAGTCCTCCGCTGTTTCCACATCTGCACTCTGGTGCCAGCTGAGCTGCCTGAGGTTTGTTCAGTTCATATTCGTTTATCAACATTCATATCGGTCTTTCCATTAACCTCATTAAATACTCGCTCTTCTTAAAAGTAAATTATGAACGGGAAGTCAGATGTGGATTAATTACGGGACTGAATGTGTTTATGTGACAGTGAGCAAGCAAGAAAGCTAAAGAGCGACAGGGACAGAGAGGAACGTATTGTCTTGGCACGAATAAATATCACCACAGCTGTTTAGTCTCATTGCATGCAGCAGCAACCTCGCTAAACATCCATGCAGTCGTATGAGCTGACGCTCACAGGTAGGAGTTGCTCAAAAGTTAGTATCCCCTTAGTGACCTGTAAGAAGTCATGTTTGGATGTTTTACAATAGAGCATGAAGACAGCGTTACCAGGCCTTTTCAGGGGAAATTAGCTTATGCATGTTCAAACATCACCAGATGAAGTCACCTGTGCGTATTCATTGGATCATGCTGATCATTTGGATTTCAAAATTTGTTACATGACTTTCTAAAAGTAGTACAAAATAGATTATAACTCATTTCTTAGAGAAGAAGGTATTAAGCTAACAAAAGTGAATTCTATCCACATTCACTGGATATGAGCAGTCGCACACTCTGATTGACGACAACTAGAATATCAGCTCATATACTGTGAATAGAGAAAAACAAAATGGCGGAGCGTGTTGCTGAACCAAACGAGGAAGAAATAAAATCTGTACTCGGAAACAAAACCCCCCAAAAATACACACAAAAAAGCAACAAAATATGGAATAAAAGTATTTGATGGTAAGAGCGTATCTTTTTTATTTTATTTCTCAAGAATTATTATTGCATTTTTCACAAATTGCTACGGTCATTTCGGCTTGTTTACATTCTAATGGAAATGATTTTGTTGGACGTTTTGTATAAAGTTTTTATTTATTGAATTTGCAAAGATTAAAAATAAAAATGCTCTTTCTCAAAATCCAGTGAATGTGGATAGAATAAAACAGTTATTCCACTCAATCTCGTCGTACATAGCTTATAGCCAACTTGGTGCAATGCAGCTCATCGGCTATCAGCTCATGTATGACTCAGTTTCGTGGAATAGCTGTTAAATGTATTTACAATATTCTATCAAGGCTGTTTCACAATCAAAAGTTTGGGGTCACCCAGACAATTGTGTGTTTTCCATGAAAAGTCACACTTTTATTTACCACCATAAGTTGTAAAATGAATAGAAAATATAGTCAAGACATTTTTCTGGCCATTTTGAGCATTTAATCGACCCCACAAATGTGATGCTCCAGAAACTCAATCTGCTCAAAGGAAGGTCAGTTTTATAGCTTCTCTAAAGAGCTAAACTGTTTTCAGCTGTGCTAACATGATTGTACAAGGGTTTTCTAATGCCGCTTTTCCACTACAAACGCAGCTGAGTCGGGCTGAGCCGTGCCGTGCCGAGTTGGGCTGAGTCGAGCTGAGCGGGGCTGTTGAAGTTGCATTTCGACTACAACCGCGCTGAACCGTGCTGGCTGGAAGTGGGTGGACACATTGGGTGGAGTTAGCGAAAGCGGGTGGACGTCACGTGATGTCGTTAAGCGGCGCAAACAGTGACATCAGTGAGCTTTTAAGCGGTAGTCTCACAACCCGAATAGTAAACAATAAACATGGAGGACATGGAGTCGTTAGTGTTGCTGGTCTTGGTGCTGTGGCTTGTTGTCACCGACAACGCCAACAGATACTGGCAAGAGTGTATAGATGAGGCGAGGCGCATAAGGATTCAGAAATTCTCGTAATTCGTAATTCTCCTTCTTCCGGGTTTACGGTGTTTACAGATCCCAGCGTGCTCGCGGGGCGTGTGTGGGCATGTGAGGACACTCCTCCTCACCAATCAGTGCACAGGGGAGTGTCTGCTCACGACCCCAGCCTCACTCCAAAACGGTGCGAGTTTTAGGGGCTAAGCAGGGCTGAAGCGAGCTGAGTCGTGCTGTTCTTTGGTAGTCGAAACGCGAGCCGTGTTGGGCTGAAGTGAGCTGAACCGAGCTGAAGTGAGCTGAAAAAGGGTAGTGGAAAAGGGCCATAATCATCCATTAGCCTTCTGAGGCAATGAGCAAACACATTGTACCATTAGAACACTGGAGTGAGAGTTGCTGGAAATGGGCCTCTATACACCTATGGAGATATTGCACCAAAAACCAGACATTTGCAGCTAGAATAGTCATTTACCACATTAGCAATGTATAGAGTGGATTTCTGATTAGTTTAAAGTGATCTTCATCGAAAAGAACAGTGCTTTTCTTTCAAAAATAAGGACATTTCAAAGTGACCCCAAACTTTTGAACAGTAGTGTATGGTTCAGATCCATAATAGTCCAAAAATCAAACCTCAGATTTTTGTGTTTCTCTGCTGCCAAAAATGACCTTTTGAGATGGAAACGAACTGCACAGAATTTCAGAGCTCCGGGTCGTATACTGGGCGTGTTACTTGTGGTGAGAATACAGCATATAGTGTATTTCTAAAACTGACCACCTGTCTTATAGTCCACAAGAGTAAGGGATACAAAGTGTAAAGCTGTTGAAATGTCTGATTTTTAAGTACAAATTTTCACGTCCTGTGCAGCGATGTTTGTACATGGTGGTAAGCGTAATCACATCCGAAGTGGTGACGATCCTTATGGTTTTCCAGAGAGGACACTTTTTGACGGACTCACAGTTCAACCACGTGTGAAGCTCCGCTGCATATGTGTCTCACATCTGTTTCAAGTCTGTTTTTCTACTGTGCAACAACAGAGTCTTCTGCTTCAAAGGAAACAAATATTTTCTTCAAAAATCATTTACCTCATCAGCCTCACCATATGTTCAGTGTTTTCCAGAGAGGACATTTCTGACGGATGATGGCTCCTGTCAGAGGCACTTAGATTTTTTACCAAAAAAAAAAAAAAATGTAACTTCCACTAAAGTATCTTTCTATTGTGAATGAAAATACAGTACACGTCCCAAAGAAAAACCAAGTGAGTGTTAAAAAAATGCAATTCTGAATTTAACCAGTAAAAGTGTCCAAGTTTAATAATTAAAGCAGAATTAAATGAAATGACCACAAGGTGAAAACCAGGCTTGTAGCACTCGAGTCCAGGACCCGTGGCCTAATTTTAAGGACTTGTGACTTGACTTGGACTTGTGCATTAACTGCATTCGGACTCGTAAATTGGAGACGAGGATCCTCATTCTTTATTTTTTTGTAACATGCCATAATAATTTGGCATAAGATATTTTATCTACATTAATTTTTATACTAATTTCGTGCAAGGGCGGCACGGTGGTGTAGTGGTTAGCGCTGTTGCCTCACAGCAAGAAGGTCCTGGGTTCGAGCCCCGGGGCCGGCGAGGGCCTTTCTGTGTGGAGTTTGCATGTTCTCCCCGTGTCCGCGTGGGTTTCCTCCGGGTGCTCCGGTTTCCCCCACAGTCCAAAGACATGCAGGTTAGGTTAACTGGTGACTCTAAATTGAGCGTAGGTGTGAATGTGAGTGTGAATGGTTGTCTGTGTCTATGTGTCAGCCCTGTGATGACCTGGCGACTTGTCCAGGGTGTACCCCGCCTTTCGCCCGTAGTCAGCTGGGATAGGCTCCAGCTTGCCTGCGACCCTGTAGAAGGATAAAGCGGCTACAGATAATGAGATGAGATGAATTTCATGCAAGAGAATGCACATTCACCTGTTCATACATCATGTTCAGGAACAAACTAACATTAATGGCGCTAAAATGCCTGGAGAGACGCCCCTAGGATTGTCCACTTTGCTTATATGGACTTCTCGTGCAGTGGGAAAAAAATACACTGCTGTGTGTTCCATATGTAGAAGAACTATCGAGAAGATGACGGGGATGACCTCGAACTTCAATCGTCATTTGGTAAGACTCCACCCAGAGAAGGAAGTGACATGCTGTGTTCATTGCTCTGTTGATAGTGGGTGGGGCTTGCTTGCTGAGTGATGAACTAGCTAGTGTTAACCCTCTCATGCTTTTTGCCCTGTTGATAGTGGGCGGGGCTTGTTGAGCAATGAACAAGCTTTTTATCTGTAGCCTGTTAACTAAAATGGGGCAGTCGAGCAGGAACGCTAGTCCAACACAGTAGCAGAGACGCTTTCACATAAAGGCAGCAACAGCCACCGTCAAATGGTGCCGTTGGAGTCTTGTTTTCAGACTCGACTTGAAATTTTCTTTAATAGCTTGGACTTGAACACAGGGGACTCGAGACTGGATTCAGATTCGAGGTTTAGTGACTCGACTACAACTCAAGTCAAATCTGAGCCTGCATTAGACTCTTACAAATATATTTATAAGAATTGATAAGAAGCATTACTGTAGGGCTGGTGTATCCCTGTAAAGTGAGGTAGAAGAAACTCCAGTGTATATATACTGGACCTAGCTGCAGGAGTTACTTAATGTTATTCAAAAAGACAAATGTGATTGTGAAACAGTTCATCAGGAACGCAGGCAAAATGCAGCAGTTGTAGTCAGGAGGTGGGAAATGGACTCCAAGGAAACAGTTATGGGTGGAACAACTTGCTTTTATTACTATAATTATTACCAAGAAGTGAGTTGAAAAAGAAGAAAGTAATGCATGGGTGGGACAGACAATGCTGATCAGTGACTGGTCATTGGAACATCTCATCTCATTATCTGTAGCCGCTTTATCCTGTTCTACAGGGTCGCAGGCAAGCTGGAGCCTATCCCAGCTGACTACGGGCGAAAGGCAGGGTACACCCTGGACAAGTCGCCAGGTCATCGCAGGGCTGACACATAGACACAGACAACCATTCACACTCACATTCACACCTACGGCCCTGTCCACACGGCAACGGATTCAGGTGAATCTGATAAAATTGTTTATCGTTTCGGCCTGGCGTCCACACGGCACCGGCGTTTTGGGTGCCCCACAACGATATTTTTTGAGAACGGGTTCCAGAGTGGAAAAATCTGGCAACGGCGCCGTTGCGAAGTCGTCTGGATGAGTAGAACGGATTTGTTTACGATGACGTCACATCCACATGACTAGAACAAGCAGCACTCTCGCTGTTTTGTATGAACCACTGCATTGCATTCACTTTTGTATACAGCTTTTCTTTTAAATAAACAAGTAACTGAACCATTTCTTGAATTTCTTTTTTTTATTGGATAAGACTGCTTTTCAAAATGTTCAACACAATATAAAAAGTTATATAAATTATATAAAAATTAGTGCTGTCAAAAATGTCGCGTTATTAACGTGTTAACTTGACTCAATTTTAACGGCGATAATTTTTTTATCGCGAGATTAACGCTCTGTGACATGATGCCACGCCCCGCACAGCCAGAGTCCTCTGCCCTCCCCCAATATATATATTGGAGTCCTCTGCCCTCCCCCATATATGAGCAATAAAAAAAAACATTGGTACAACCAGTGTTTGAACTATGCCGATATTTTCGGGGGGGTCCCTTATTTTCCCTTGGAGGGGTGCTTGCGCTTGTCTCAGAGCGCGGCTGTCCATCGCGCGCTCACTTCGGATATGCAAATGCTTCCCGTTACACACGATTGCTATGTCAATAAACATCATTTTGCCAATATTTTAGAGACCCCCCAACATTTCCCAAATCATGTTTTCAAGGGATCTCATGTCTGTTTCAGGGGATCTCGGATCCCCCGAGTACCCCCGTAGTTCGAACGGTGAGCAAGCCCATTCACTTTTTTATGCTGATAAGAGAATTACAATGGTTTTTCATGTGACAAAAATGTGCGATTAAATTGCGATTAATCGCGAGTTAACTACGACAGTCGCGACATTAATCGCGATTAAATATTTTAATCGCTTGACAGCACTAATAAAAATGCTTTTCAAAATGTTCACACACAATAAGAAAATTAAGTTATATAAAACTATGCACACTAATAAAACTAATCTGTACACACAGAAGGCATGATTTCCTCGCGTAGTCGCAGCCATCTTCTTGTTGTTGTGTGTTTGTTCCTGAGAGTGCTTCACACCGGGTAGAAGAAGGGGTTTATGCGCATGCGTTTACTTCTTCTATTGTTCTGGTGTCTCCGATGGGACCGTCTTACAGCGCCCCTAGAGGTGTGGCATGTGTATTGCATCGTTTTCAGCAAGCGTTGCGTTGCCATATGTACCTGATATTTTACTGATCCGTTGCCCATGTGGACGCGATATTTTTTTTAATAAAATCTCGTTGCCATTGTCATGTGGATGTAGCCTTAGAGTCACCAGTTAACCTAACCTGCATGTCTTTGGACTGTGGGGGAAACCGGAGCACCCGGAGGAAACCCACATGGACACGGGGAGAACATGCAAACTCCGCATAGAAAGGCCCTTGCCGGCCACGGGGCTCGAACCCGGACCTTCTTGCTGTGAGGCAACAGCGCTAACCACTACACCACCGTGCCGCCCCGTCATTGGAACAATGGTGGATAATAAAAGTGTGAATGTGTAGCGACATCGGGATTCGAAAACCAATGCAAATACATCAGCTTTACATATCTGTCTGTGTGTTAACTCAAATCCTTGTTCTGAGGGCTTGGTTTTCTCTCTCTCTCTCTGATCTGTTGTGATTTGCAGCTGAGAGGGCAGATCCGGCATCTTCTCTCCACTCCATCACATCATTATGTTAGAGTGGCCCTCCTCCTGTTTCTGGTTCAACAACTGAAAATAAGACAGCTGATGTGTGCCAAGCGGTCACGGTGTTCACAGCGGCTCACGTTGGTTCTGTTTTAACACTTCAAATGAGTGTGAATGAGCATTTATTGTAGGACAGGCATTTAGCAGACGCTCTTATCCAGAGTGACGTACAACAAGTTCAGCATTTTTTTTTTATTTTTATGTATTTATCTAATCGTCATGTCTTTGAAGTGGGAGGAAACCCACGTAGACACGGGCAGAACATGCAAACTCCACAGAGAAAGGCCTCTGGCCTTTCAGCTGTGAGGTTCAAACCTGGAACCTTCTTGCTGCGAGATGACCGTGTGAACCTCTGTACATGTTTAAACCTGTTATAATATCTCATCTCATCTCATTATCTCTAGCTGCTTTATCCTGTTCTACAGGGTCACAGGCGAGCTGGAGCCTATCCCAGCTGACTACGGGCGAAAGGCGGGGTACACCCTGGACAAGTCGC
The DNA here is from genome assembly GCF_027579695.1 of Neoarius graeffei. NCBI lineage: Eukaryota > Metazoa > Chordata > Actinopteri > Siluriformes > Ariidae > Neoarius > Neoarius graeffei. Next base: position 12,355,692 of record NC_083584.1, read on the forward strand.
CAGGTCATCACAGGACTGACACATAGACACAGACAACCATTCACACTCACACCTACGGTCAATTTAGAGTCACCAGTTAACCTAACCTGCATGTCTTTGGACTGTGGGGGAAACCGGAGCACCCGGAGGAAACCCACATGGACACAGGGCTCGAACCCGGACCTTTTTGCTGTGAGGCGACCGCGCTAACCACTACACCACCGTGCCGCCCCTGTTATAATATCATTTCAAAAATATCTTAGAAAAACTCTGACATGCAATGGGTCTAACTTGTTTGTTTCAGGGTTTTTTTCTGGCCCAGAAATGAGCCTTTCCTCACAAAGAACAGAGCTGTTTAGCTCCGCCTTCTTTTCCCTAAAAGGCAAGCATTCAAGGTAAAGGTTAATTAAGGTGGAAAGGATCAGCTGAGAGAAAGAAAAAGGGCTTGTAGTGGTTTTCTTTGCACTTACAATCTGCTCATCACTTTTTATAAGACATTCCCAGAGTATTTTAGTAGGTTGTTGGTCATTAACTCATGTATTAAATGTACCCAGATAAGTAATGGTTGAAAATAACAAGGCCTATTTGGATGAATAAGATGATAAATGGAGATCAGAATTAACTCTCAAGTTTCCGACATGATACGTAGCAGGTGAATCTGGTTTTAGGCTCTATTTTAATAAACAAACAAACAAACAAACAAACAAAAAAACAAAGCACCCGACAGGCAAATACATCTAAGCTGACTCCAGGACAGTGATTTTTTATTATTATTAACCACATCTTTCTTTAGCTCTCTGAATTTTTTCTCTGAATCGTCCTGTTTCCTTGGAGGCACCCTATCTTTTAACGACAGGTCCCTCGCTGGTTATTCATGCGTAACAACAAAGTCTCCTAATGAAAAACGAAAGGCAAAAGAGACGTGACCTGAGTCAAAACTGACATCAATTTAACACCAGGTCTCCAAACCCCGTCCATTCCTCTTTCCTAATCCGAGACAGATACCGAGCAGGTGACAGCTGTTCATGAAGCGTCAGACACTGTGCATTAAATAAGCACAGGTCAGTGCACATGCAGCAGCTCATGCACCTTCTCTGGACAAGTGATTGGAAATGCACCTGCCATCACCACTGGGATTTACTGATGTCCAGGGTGCAGTATGTGCTGATCGTTGGTCGCTCGTAAAACAGAGTATTGTATGCTATGATGATCACTGTCACCTGAGGAGTCATTAATAAACTGTGAGCAGTTGAGGGTGCAAGATCAAGGCCAGTTTAGAGTCTTGGGCTACATCCACGCGACAACGGCAACGAGATTTTATTTAAAAAAATATCACGTCCACATGGGCAACGGATCAGTAAAATATCAGGTACATATGGCAACGCAACGCTTGCTGAAAACAATGCAATACACACGCCACACCTCTACGTGCGCTGTAAGACGGTCCCGTCGGAGACACCAGAACAATAGAAGAAGTAGGACGCATGCGCATAAACCCCTTCTTCTACCCGGCGTGAAGCACTCTCAGGAACAAGCACACAACAACAAGAAGAAGATGGCTGCGACTACGCGAGGAAATCGTGCCTTCTGTGTGTACAAATTAGTTTTATTAGTGTGCATAGTTTTATATAACTTAATTTTCTTATTGTGTGTGAACATTTTGAAAAGCATTTTTATATAATTTATATAACTCTTTATATTGTGTGTGGGGTGGCACGGTGGTGTAGTGGTTAGCGCTGTCGCCTCACAGCAAGAAGGTTCTGGGTTCGAGCCCCGTGGCCGGCGAGGGCCTTTCTGTGCGGAGTTTGCATGTTCTCCCCGTGTCCACGTGGGTTTCCTCTGGGTGCTCCGGTTTCCCCCACAGTCCAAAGACATGCAGGTTAGGTTAACTGGTGACTCTAAATTGACCGTAGGTGTGAATGTGAGTGTGAATGGTTGTCTGTGTCTATGTGTCAGCCTTGTGATGACCTGGCGACTTGTCCAGGGTGTACCCCGCCTTTCACCCGTAGTCAGCTGGGATAGGCTCCAGCTTGCCTGCGACCCTGTAGAACAGGATAAAGCGGCTAGAGATAATGAGATGAGATATTGTGTGTGAACATTTTGAAAAGCAGTCTTATCCAATAAAAAAAAGAAATTCAAGAAATGGTTCAGTTACTTGTTTATTTAAAAGAAAAGCTGTATACAAAAGTGAATGCAATGCAGTGGTTCATACAAAACAGCGAGAGTGCTGCTTGTTCTAGTCATGTGGTTGTGACGTCATCGTAAACAAATCCGTTCTACTCATCCAGACGACTTCGCTATGGCGCCATTGCCAGATTTTTCCACTCTGGAACCCGTTCTCAAAAAATATCGTTTTGGGGCACCCAAAACGCCGGTGCCGTGTGGACGCCAGGCCGAAACGATAAACAATTTTATCAGATTCACCTGAATCCATTGCGTGTGGACAGCCTCTTGGTGTGCTTTTACACTTTACACAGCATATAATTGAACAAAAACAACATAATGTACTACGTAGCTAGATACAGAATGCATGCAAAATCACCATTTGACCGAAAATCAGATTTTTTTTTTTCCTGCTAAAAATGAGACATCATCTGCCATTGGAACATAAAACCAAACGATCCTCGCAAAAAAAAAAGTTGAAAATGTGCAAAAACGTTAAATAGGCATCACTCAAGTATGCCAAATAGTTTGTTCTTTATGTGCAGTGCCTTCTATATGTGACCAAAAAAAAAATCACTCTTCTATCCCATAAACGATGCCTAGCTGCGTTCCAATACTTTTTGCACACAAAACTGGCTAATATTCACCTTGTTGAGCCTTCCAGCAGAGTTACAAATGGGTTTAAATGACCTTTACCAGGGCGTATTGGATAATGGTGGTTTTAATCACGCCCTTTCAAATGTCAGGGTATTAACACCTCTTGATGTGTGATAATTATCAAATGACTGATGATTAGTATTGACATAATTGCTCCTTCCTCCATGAATCAGGCATGCTCAAGCCAGATAACCGCTGTACCCCGCAGGAGTAGAGTCTGAAAACCCCAGACAGCACAGCCTCTTCAGGAATACATCACCGCTCATCATCTGTTATTAGGTTTGTAATGAGGGTCAACACTTTGAATGCGCTTTCATCGATATGGCCGCTCGTGAAGCAAGCGATCGTTTTAATCAGCTCTGGAATGTGCTGGAAAACAGGTTCCAGGACAGAGTAATTACGAAAAGGCTTGAGGCTATGCTGGGAAACTTACAGTAACAGTTTGCGCCATGTTTCATTAAAGGTGTTGCTTTAAAGGGAAAGAGAAAATTCAGAAAAGAAAAGGTTTTCATTTCCAGACTTTATCCATTATCTGTTACTGTAGCGCTCTACTTGCTGCTCTTTCATATCTCCTCCAGAGAACATTCACGATGCTGCTGCTGGAGGGATGCATAGATACACATACTGGTGTTTGGTATCAGCTCGCGACACAAAACCACATTGTCGTGTAGGTTGTCACGTCAATGAACAATCAGTTTATTATGTTTTTAAAGTTTTGGCCGGGCACCGCCTGAACTGATAACCTGACATCAGTATTTCTTTGGCTAATCAGACACAAGGTACGCCACCACTCTTGCCAGAGCAGTTAGAGGTTAGGTGCCTCGCTCAAGGACATGTCAGCCAGTCCTGTTGGTCCAGGGAATTGAACCAGCAATCTTTTGGTCCCAAAGCTGCTTCTTTAACCATTAGTTTCCCCGGCAATCAGGACAAAGCAAAAAACATCAAGCGGAGGAACTACAGTATGTACCAATCATACAAGTAACCTGATAAACATCTTCATAGCGTTTAAACACCATTGTATTCGTGAGAACATAGCAGTGAAGCAAGCATGCAGAGAAACTGTCTCATGTAAGAAAGAGAGCACTTCAGTTCAACAAGCACCGAGACACCTGCTTCCTTCTACCGGTACCATGGTCTCCACTTTGTTCAGGAGTCAAGGAGCAACTGATGCTAGAAATCCGTAACATCTTAAATCTTGAAGACACATGGTAGCAAGCAACATAAACAGAGCTAAATAAAATGTTCCATCATGCCTGTTGGTGCTTATCAAGTATGTTACTCATTTTGGTGTTAGTAACAAAAGTTGTCTTCATTGATATACATTTAATAATGAAAGTTAGCGATATCATTCATCAGATTAAATTAATCAGTCAGTGCGTTTACATGCGCATCCAAATCGAGCTGCTGTCGGTAATCGAGCTAAGATTCCCAGCAGGGGTGCCAGAGAAATCCAATCCTACATGCACACAAGGAAATCGAGCTATTGTGTGAGGTACATTGTGCACCCGAGCCACAGGTGGCGCTACACGCCCCATCGTGTTGGTACACTTCCGGTTGTCGTCATGAAGAAGAGCTATTCAAGAGTATAAACAAAGTTATCAGTTCCGTGTTCACAAGAAGAACGACGACAAGGACAGCAACATCGATATATATATATATATTCAACTCCTTAAGCTGAATGAGCATGAACTCTATCTCCTCATTGCTCCAGAAGTGCACGTTTCTACTACTGTTGTCATGCTGACCGAGGCTGTTGTGTTTCCTGCTTGTGGTCTCGTCACTCGTCACTTCCGGAAGGGGCAGTGCTGAAGTAAGTAGCTCGACTACGTAGCTCGATAGGGTTTACATGCACTAAGTAGCTCGGCTACAATCGCATAATCTAGGTCGCGTAGCTAGATTACGAGAAATCCAGTTCGGTTCGATTTCAGCTGAGCTAAGGTGTTTCCATGGCATTTAGAACTTCAATTTCAGTCGAGCTACGGCAGAAATTCGATTTTCTCTTTGTGCATGTACACACACTGACTGTTTAAGGCAATTAAGAGTCAAGTCAAAGTCCCTCTCACACCAGAATCTGGTCTTCCCAGGCAGTCTCCTGTCCCAGTACTAACTAACTCTTTAATGTGTATGGCGCCGATCTCCGTTTCTATAGCCCTCAGCCTCTCTCCTGTACAGCTAGGGTTACAGGTCCTCCAGTAACCGCAAGAGTTTGACCTCCACCTGTATTGCAGCATGCCTTGCCAGATGGTAGTAGGCACCATTTTTATGATGATCTTTGGTATGACCCGGCTGTGAGTAGAACTCAGGATCTCCCGGTTGAGAGGCAGACACGCTAACCCCTAGACCAACTTGCGGTAATTAAGAGTCAGTACAAGGTTTTTTTTTTTGTTTTTTTTTATAAAGTCCCAAGAGAGTGCATCAAGTACAAACCTTAGCACATACAGACTCAGATTGGATGTTTAATTTTGTTTTTGTTTTTTTTGCTTAAATGAGCAACATCTCATAAATCAGACAGTCCAGCTTCCCAGTGCATTTTTGTAGAATAATAAATTGATTAGTCGAATCAGGAACGTCTAGGAGGCCATGCTCAGTCTTAAGGTGTTTACCAATAGTTGAGTGGTGATGTTTAGACAATACACAGGCAATTTAGTGAAATCCCCACAGTTGTGGTCTTGACTGGTCTTAAAATAAAATCCCAAGTCCTGTATGTCTGAGACCGAGTAAAATTGTGCTCGATTCCGAGACGAGACCTTCAAAAAGTGGTCTCGAGTACTAGACCACGAGTAGCTACACCATCCATATTTTCTAAAGTCAATGGTTAGATCAGTTTTTCAACTATGGGACACCTGAAGGTTAGATTAGATCTTTAAACTCAGGGCATTTCAGGTCTAGGTCACATTTGTAAACTCAGGATACTTGAGGGCTAGATCAGATCTTCAACTGAATGATAGATTTATCAGTTAGCCCATTGTGCTGGAAGCTCTGTTGTGCTTCTCAGTCCTATGTTTTTTGGTTGATTTGGGAAAAACACAACTCGGCAAAAAGTGGTAATATTATATTGTTAACATTATATTGTCTCATCTCATCTCATTATCTCTAGCCACTTTATCCTGTTCTACAGGGTCGCAGGCAAGCTGGATCCTATCCCAGCTGACTACGGGCGAGAGGCGGGGTACACACTGGACAAGTCGCCAGGTCATCACAGGGCTGCAGTGGCGTGCACAGATAGACACGCGGTGGTGCTCAAGCACCTGCCCCTCTGCCCTCTATCCAAAAAAGTGCCCTTTTGAATTTTTTTTTTTTTTACAGTTTACTGAGGCCAATGTCGACATGATCTTTTAGAAAAGCCGCGGCATTAAAAGCGTGTGTGAAAATAATGTCCCGATGTGTGCCCCCTCCGCACACACACCGGACCTCTGTCTCTCTTGCTCTGTCACGTGTACAAGCGTGCAGTGCATTCAATGTGAGCTTGCAGCAGCATAGCGTCCTGGAAGCCACGGCCTTGTTGTAGCGCAGACAACACATCGGGCAGTCAGTCAGCTCTTCCCCTGCCCCACCAGCCAGGTAACACATGAATCGAGTGAAAATGTATTGTTTGCCCTTTAAGCCCAAGCTGTAATTATTTTGTCGTGAAGTAGCCCGTCGCATACAGAAACAACTGCACATGGCAGCCTTTGCCGGCTTCTTTGCTCCCTTTCCATATCGAGAAACAAACTGAACAACATTTTAAATGTAGCCTAAACCACTGAGCCAACCCCACTCTCCATCAATTCCGACCTGTTTTTCTAACATGATTAAGAATATCACGCTATGCTAGTATGCACGCCGTTATGCAAATAAAGGAGAGCTCCGTTGAGCCCATTGAGTTGTATATTTCATTACAAATTTTAAGATGCATAAATTGCTGCTCATCTCCACCGGGGAGGTGTAGAGTTATAAGCAGTGAGAATTAGATAATACAGTGCCACACTATGATGAACGTTTTTGAACGTATGATGAATGTTTTTAACCTTTCTGAATGTGAAGGAATCAGTGATGTATTTTGTTTTGGTATGACGTTAGAACCTGGCCCAACTCAGTTTGGCGGTCATTCAGCTCACTTTATTCAACGAGAGTAGGTCTGTGTGGTGACTCAATAAATAAAACAGTACATTTTTATTTTCATTCACTATTTCCAGTTTTTCCATTATTTCCATCATTTATCATATTCAGTCTTGCAGGTTGGTTATTGTGGCCTCAGGTTTTGGTAGCTTGCTACGGTGTGCTGACTGATTAGCTTACCTGAGCTATCTATCGTGTATCTGTCGCTAGTTTGCAGTGTACAGGGTATTTCGCACACTATTTATAACCACCACATTAAAAGTTATATGTGTTGTTTTGATGCCTGTTTGTTTCCCGAATATATACGTGTGTGTCTTAATGGGTGAATAAAAGGCATCAAGTTAAATATTATTGTAGAAAGGGGCTTTATGAAGTTCAGTCCATTTACTTGCATTGGTTTACGGGGAAGATTTGCCACATCAAATATGGAGGACACTCTGACGTATGGGGTGGCACGGTGGTGTAGTGGTTAGCGCCGTCGCCTCACAGCAAGAAGGTCCGGGTTCGAGCCCTGTGGCCGGCGAGGGCCTTTCTGTGTGGAGTTTGCATGTTCTCCCCGTGTCCGCGTGGGTTTCCTCCGGGTGCTCCGGTTTCCCCCACAGTCCAAAGACATGCAGGTTAGGTTAACTGGTGACTCTAAATTGACCGTAGGTGTGAATGTGAGTGTGAATGGTTGTCTGTGTCTATGTGTCAGCCCTGTGATGACCTGGCGACTTGTCCAGGGTGTACCCCGCCTTTTGCCCATAGTCAGCTGGGATAGGCTCCAGCTTGCCTGCGACCCTGTAGAACAGGATAAAGCGGCTACAGATAATGAGATGAGATGAGACTCTGACGTATCCCAGCAACGGGCCACCCAGCTCAATGCGGCGTCTATGTTTATATGTCTATGGTGACGAGGTATGACTGAGGGACCGGGGTCCCAGGTCTCATTCTCTTACCAAGCACTCTACACGGCAGGAAAGTAGGAAAGGCCATAGCAAATCAACTATAATAGCAACAGGCTTTGAAATGAATGAGAAATATCAAAAGACAGATGAAAGCAAAACAGAGACATGGATAACGTGCAAAACAGACATTTCCCGATGTTTTTTCCCCCCAGTGTATTCCTATTAGATGGGATAATTTTATATTAGGTTAAGTAATGGAGGCAGCTGTTACAGTATACTGAAAGAAAAGCATTTTTTTTTTTAGCAAATTGGATTAAGTAAACAAGCACAGCGTCATTTCTCCCAGGAAAAAGTAACATAATGGTGATTAACAAGCTGACGTGACAGGGGAATCAATAAGAGACTGGAGTTACAGCAGAAGGTAACCAGAAAGCAGTTACTTTTTCAGTGCTTCTGATCGGCCGCATCGCCAGGGTTTAGGATTTACAACCCGAGCACTGAAACTCGGAAACAATTTACAGTTTCGATACTCACACTGTTTATTAAGAGGCTCTGTGTGTGCTGTGTTCATCTTGTGTGGCTATAGTGATATGAAAAAAAAATAATAATAATAATAATACGCTCACATCTTAAATATTTATCTGATAGCATTAAAATGAGCTGTGGTTATTTATTTATTTAAGGCCATGTATCAGTATCATAAATGTCCTCTCATGCAAATCACCCAGGATAATAATAATAAAAATAATAATGAACAATAACCTGAAAAGGGTCGGTGGTGCTTGTTAACATGACATACAGTACTGTACAACAGTCTCAGGCACATGTAAAGAAATGCCGTAGACCAAAAATAGCTTAAAAAATAATGAAACGAAATGTTTTAACATTAAAAAAATACAATAAACAGTAATCAGTAAGCCATAATAAATGAGACAAAGTCAATATTTGGTGTGAGACAACCCTAAAAAAAAAAAAGTCATCTCAGGTACAGTGAGTGCAATTTTATGCGGAAATGAGCTGTAGGTTTTACTGAGCATCTTACAGAACCAGCGACAGTCCTTCTGGACACTTTGACTGTCACACTCGCTTCTTCATTTTGCACCAAAACTTTTGCACCAGTAGCCTTCATTATGTTTTCTTTTTTAATCTGAAAAGTGCTCTCTTATGGAATAAGCTGCTCAGATACAAACATTTTTTTTTCTGTAAAATTTTGTGCTGGAAAAAAAAAAAGCAACGAACGTTTGGAACTCTAAAATGTTTTTGTACTGACAGCCGTGGCCAAAAGTTGTGAGACTTTATAGCATCAATGAAGCTGACTTTATATTAGGACTGTTAATGTTATAGTCGGGGTGGCACGGTGGTGTAGTGGTTAGCGCTGTCGCCTCACAGCAAGAAGGTCCTGGGTTCGAGCCCCGGGGCCGGCGAGGGCCTTTCTGTGCGGAGTTTGCATGTTCTCCCCGTGTCCGCGTGGGTTTCCTCCGGGTGCTCCGGTTTCCCCCACAGTCCAAAGACATGCAGGTTAGGTTAACTGGTGACTCTAAATTGAGCGTAGGTGTGAATGTGAGTGTGAATGGTTGTCTGTGTCTATGTGTCAGCCCTGTGATGACCTGGCGACTTGTCCAGGGTGTACCCCGCCTTTCGCCCGTAGTCAGCTGGGATAGACTCCAGCTTGCCTGCGACCCTGTAGAACAGGATAAAGCAGCTAGAGATAATGAGATGAGATGAGAAGTGGCTTCTTTGCTGCCCTTCTTGACACCAGGCCATCGTCCAAAAGTCTTTTCCTCATTGTGCATGCAGACGCACTAACGTCTGCCTGCTGCCATTCCTGAGCAAGCTCTGCACTGGTGGTGACCCGATCCCGTAGCTGAATCCTCTTTAGGAGATGATCTTGGCACTTGCTGGACTTTCTTGGGTGCCCTGAAGCCTTCTTCACAGCAATTGAACTTCTCTCCTTGAAGTTCCTGATGATCCGATAAATGGTTGATTTAGGTGTAATCTTACTAGCAGCAATATAGATGCAACGCAATGATGACTGCATGTATTTCCTTGGAGGTAACCATGGTTAACAGAAGAAAACAATGATTTCAAGCAGCACCCCCCTTTTAAAGCATGACAGGGTGATGTCAGCTACCTTGTCCTCGTTAACACTTTCTCCTGAGCTAACAAGGGTCACCACTGACATGATGTTAGCAGGTCATTTTGTGGCAGGGAAGTGGACATGCAGTGGAAATGGGGCTTTTGTGATTAAGTTAATTTTTATGGCAAGGAAGGACTTTGCAATTAATTACAATTCATCTGATCACTCTTCATAACAATCTAGAGTCAATGCAAATTGCACACCATAAAAAATGAAGCAGCAAACTTTAGGGGTGTTCACACGGCAACTTTTACTCCGGTGTAGCACCGGGGCTGCCCCGGTAGAGCGTTCACACGGTACAAAGTTATACCGGTGTAGCCCCTGAAAGCTGCTTAAACCAGTACAAATCTAACCCTGCTCGGGAGGTGGTTTAAGAAATTTACTCCGGAGTAAATGCTAGTTTGCAGGGCAGCACCGATATAAAATGGGACGTCTGAATGCTACAGGGGTAGACTCGCTACGCGTGAGGAGAGTTGATTACATACGGGCATTGCATAATTTGCATCCTGGTATTTTGTGCTTCCAAAATGGCGAATATCAACAACAACAGAACTGCGTGTCTTCCAGTGTTGCCAGATTGGGGGGTTTTAAGTGCATTTTGGCGGATTTGAAAATATTTTGGGCTGGAAAACGTCAGCAGTATCTAGCAACACTGGTGTCTTCATCCACGTTGTTTTCCCGGCGCTTGGTGATGCCATAACAACCGGGAAAAGGAAGTACATTTTCACGCATGCGCATATTTAATTTCCGCATTATTACTATCGTATAGCACGGTCGCAAAAACTGCCGTGTGACCGCAAGTGGGGCTGCAACGATGCTAACGCGCTTCTCTCTAGTAAGCAGGTTTGTGACGTGTGAACGCTCCACAAAATTTACACCGGTGTAAGATATATCGCAACAAAATACATCGGTGCAGCACAGGGGCGCCCCCATGTGGTGGCTAGGGGTGGCTGCAGCCACCCCCAGATTACTCTGAGCCACCCTTTTAGCCACCACAAGGAGGCACATTGGATTTCTGTAGAGCTAGGAAATATATTTTAAATCACAACACTAAGTTAATGATGTGAAAAGGTTTTTTAACACAAAAGCCAAAACAATAATAATATACAATAGTAAGAATAAGAAACAGAGCACAATGGGGTCCCTTCGCCCCATCTAAAAGTAGATGCAGCAGCGTTGCTCCGTTCACCTCCCCCACCCCCTCCCCCTCTCGTCGATGTTTGGAGCTGTGGAAAGTCATTTTGGAAACTGATGGCATGGAAGCAGGTAAACTACAACGAATACAACGATTCAACGAATTCTGAAGACGACTTGTGTAGGTATGTATGGTATACAGTGTTTGCAATGTTTAGGCAGTACAATTTTTAGTGGAAATACGTGGATATACTTTATTCATGTGCATACTGAATGTGTGAGTCGTTTGCATGCTCTCTGAAGTTAGCATGCTAAGCGGAAAAGTTAGCATAGCTAACTAACCACTTTGCTGAATTGCTGTCAATCTAGTACAGAGGATGAAACGAAAACGAGATATTGCACATTTTTTCAGCAAGAGTGGAACTCTTGGAAAAGATTGCAATAATAGTGTTTAAATATATAAATATAAATAAAGTATATCAATAAATAGTTTTTAATTTATTTATTTATTTTGGTCAGTTATGCCACCCCAAGAATTTGCCTAGCCCCCACTAGCCACCCTCAGAATTTTTTTCTGCTGGCGCCACTGGTGCAGCATCGATGCAAATGTGTCGTGTGAACACCACTATTGAAAACCAAAATTTGCGTCAGTCTCAAAACTTTTGGACAACTGTAGAAGTCATAAAATAGAAATCTATAACAAAGCTTGTATTAAAAAAACATGGGGGGACTAAGACTTTTGCACAGTACTGTGTACCACAGCATTGTTGAATTCTCAATTCTGTCTGGCGACACTCGATGAAGTAACAGCTTTAAGATATTCTTAAAGTATCCTAAAAGTTTACGTAATGCTAAATTTCAGCGTATTTACTTATGAGTCACTTTCCATGACGTCTTAAAGATAAAGATAACAAAATGTTGTGAAAAAGAACGTTTCAGATGTCACTTTGTTCAAGTTACTACATTTAACATGTAAATGTACTTAAAGTCACTATGACTTTTAAGAATACCAATAAAGAGTCTTAAAGTTACTAGTATATTTCATGAATTTAAAAAGTTCACTAAAGGTAGTAGTAATAAATTTTCTACTAAATCTAAGGGCTGGTCTTAAAGGTAACTTAAAGGTCCCCTGGCATGAAATTTTCACTTTCTGAGGTTTCTTAACGTTAAAATGAGTTCCTCTGACCTTCTTAAGTCACCCCAGTGGCTAGAAATGTCATAATGTGTAAACCAAACTATGCCCACCCTTTGTCAACATTTGAGAATGGCGCGTCAAAATGGCGCGTTGATAGGCTCTTCCCTTTACTATGTCAGCAAGGGAGATGATCCCCACGCTCCCCCTCTGGATTCCCACCCACTGTATGGATTGCCCACCCAGCTCAAAAGTTGCCACCATAGATACGTCACTTCAATTTTGTAGTGAGGAGACCATAGAGGACACAACAACATGGCACCACCTAAGCGAGCGAAACATGGAAATTGCGCTGTACATGGATGTGACAACACAGAAAGGAGTCTGTTTTTACTGCCGACGGGAGAGCCCCTGAAGACGCAGTGGCTTAATTTTATTTACTCCAATAATACGCCGTCGAGTCTACCTAAGACGGTGTATGTTTGTCGGAAGCATTTTCCTGATGAATGTTTCCACAACTTGGGACAGTACAGGGCAGGTTTTGCACATCAACTGTCACTGAAGCCTGGGTCCGTACCAAGCATCCCTGCCGCATCAGCAACAAACACCGAACAAGTAAGTGTATAACTGTTAAGTCATTTTGCCGTGTTTTAAAATTGGTGCGTTAGCCTTGCAATGGCTACATTAGCTGTGCAGCTAACCGCTTCCTGCAGTTAGCCAGGTGCTCTGCGCTACAAAACTAAAGAGCATGCAGCATGCTCTGTTAAACTGAGTTTAGTCTGGAAATTGACTGTAACTTATGAGCTTATGTTTGACTTATGTCTTCTGTTGGATAAGCGCTATGTTGCTGTAGTTGCTGCTTCTATCCTCTTTGGTTATGGAGTGCGTGTTCAAGCCTAGGGTATTATACGTTCGTAAACTACCAGTCCGAACACTCTCACTCTCTGTTCTCTGTGTACATTGAGTTTACAAAAGGAGTCCAAGGGAGAACGGGGTTTTGTCTTAGCAGCGTGGCTACAGGCGCTGATAGCAGCGAGTATGTGTGTGCGCAGCTTGGTCAAGCCCCTCCCCCTCCCCCCATGGCCCGCCCTCTACCCTTCCCCGCCTCCATGCTTCTCATTAGCAAAACGACGCACTGGGAAAAGGGCTGAAATAGGGCTTTCTCCCAGGAGGCTATATCTACGTGCCGAGGGTTCATTTCGAGAAAGTCTGCAGATATAACATCTGGAAACCTCCACGAGCCCGTTTAAAGCATCAACAAACCACCATGCCATGGGTCCTTTAAATACACTCCTAAATTTAAGGTTCCTTAAGGTTTAGATTAAATGAAATTAAATTCATATTTTCACCTTGTGCCAGAAGGCGTTGATTAATTTTCTATAACCGCAGCTCGGACAGTCCTTTCAATCAATGGTCTTTAATTAAATACGATAAATATACATATTAAGCAAAAGACAAAAAACTATATAACGAGACCGTCAGTGATGGTGTAGCTCACTCCGGCCCCATCTAGCCCAGAAGAAGGAACGATCTAAAGTGGGCTTCCTTGCGCAGTTCTCCTCTCAACCAGTCCAGCTCAAATATTTGCCAGAAAGAATCCAAAACGGATATACGGATATACTGTGTACCGGTACTGTACCGTGAAAATCGATTCGGTACAGGTCCAAAATACCGGATCATGAAGTACCGGTACTGTACTGATATAAATTTACACCAAGTATCTGCTTCTTTTGTGACTGAAGATGTGTAAATCCAACACAAAGACGAAAATTTAGCACTGGAAAAGATGTAAAATGCCGCGCTGAAACTTGAAATCAGAGCCATCTTTGATTTGAGATCCTCTCGCCACAGTCTCACGAGACATTGCGAGCTGATCCAGCGTTCTGATTGGTCAAAAAGACTCAAAAGCAGGTCAGCCATTTTTCCTTTGCTGGCATTGGTGGCCTTTTTTGCTTTGTGTAATTTTGCCGCATAAAGGCCAATTTATGCTAACAACGCAGTCCTCGCAGATAGCGTCGCAGACAGTGTCTGCGTAGCCCCCCCACCTTCGCAGACGCTGTGCGCGCCTCCCAAAAATTGTGACCACCGCAGAAGCCTCGCAGACAGCGTCGCAGACAAGAGGGCTCTGATTGGTCCAATCTACATCCGCTGTACACGCACTTCCGCTTCCCTACTTTCCCGGCTTGGTTTGTTTTCACGACCGCCATTTTTAAAAACATGAGCGAAGATGGAGCAGCACGAAGAGCGGTTGATCGAGGAAGTGAGGAAGTACGTACATCTATACGACTACAGTTCTAGTCATTATAAGTAACCGGAGGATAAACACTCCACTAACCACACCCACCAACTACTCCTAGTGATTTCGCGACTTCGCGCCCCCTTGCGTTGTGGCGGTGAATAACATCGTGCACGCCTATTACTCCCCGCTCAACGATAAATTACAACTGTCTGCGAAAAGCTATCTGCGAAAGCCTTGTCGCAAGAGCATGCAGAGGCCTTAAGTTAAACGCCGCGGACTGCGCGTAGTCTGTAATACTCTAGTGTAGTCACTTCTCGCTGTGAGACAACTTATGACTTTTTGTCCCAAGTTAACTAAGTGTGAGACTGAGAGGGTGACTGAGAAGTGAGGTAGGAAACCTAGTTATGTTCGGTTTTCTTTGAATAAAGATACTGACAAGTTGTCAACAGTTTATTAATGTTTCTGTCATTATTGAAGAAGTTCAGAAGAACACATGTTAATTTGTCAAATTGTTCAGGTACAGGTACAGGTCTGGACCTGTACCTAAACCTCTGTACCGGTACCTGTACCTGTACCTTATGTTACGTTTAGGTACGCAGCCCTACCTGCTTCAAAGCTCCTGTCCAAAGTTCATCAGTTATGACTGTTCCCAGGTCATTTGTCCAGGCTGTTTTCAAATTATCTAAGGAGGTGGCACCATTTAAACATGAAAGTGCATTGTAAAGAGTCGAGATTCCTCCTTTTGTCAATGGATTCAGTAAGAATATAGAATCCATTGGTGTACTATCTGGTATGTTAGGGAAGGATTTGGTGTTTTTTCTGACAAAATCTCGCAGCTGCAAATACAGTGGTGCTTGAAAGTTTGTGAACCCTTTAGAATTTTCTATATTTCTGCATAAATATGACCTAAAACACCATCAGATTTTCACACAAGTCCTAAAAGTAGATAAAGAGAACCCAGTTAAACAATTGAGACAAAAATATAACACTTGGTCATTTATTTATTGAGGAAAATGATCCAATATTACATATCTGTGAGTGGCAAAAGTATATGAACCTCTAGGATTAGCAGTTAATTTGAAGGTGAAATTAGAGTCAGGTATTTTCAATCAATGGGATGACAATCAGGTGTGAGTGGGCACCCTGTTTTATTTAAAGAACAGGGATCTATCAAAGTCTGATCTTCACAACACATGTTTGTGGAAATGTATCATGGCACAAACAATGGACATTTCTGAGGACCTCAGAAAAAGCATTGTTGATGCTCATCAGGCTGGAAAAGGTTACAAAACCATCTCTAAAGAGTTTGGACTCCACCAATCCACAGCCAGACAGATTGTGTACAAATGGAGGAAATTCAAGACCACTGTTACCCTCCCCAGGAGTGGTCGACCAACAAAGATCACTCCAACAGCAAGGCATGTAATAGTCGGCAAGGTCCCCAAGGACCCCAGGGTAACTTCTAAGCAACTGAAGGCTTCTCTCACATTGGCTAATGTTAATGTTCATGAGTCCACCATCAGAAGAACACTGAACAACAATGGTGTGCATGGCAGGGTTGCAAGGAGAAAGCCACTGCTCTCCAAAAAGAACATTGCTGCTTGTCTGCAGTTTGCTAAAGATCATGGGGACAAGCCAGAAGGCTATTGGAAAAAAATTTTGGATGGATGAGACCAAAATAGAACTTTTTGGTTTAAATGAGAAGCGTTATGTTTGGAGAAAGGAAAACAATGCATTTCAGCATAAGAACCTTATCCCATCTGTGAAACATGGTGGTGGTAGTATCATGGTTTGGGCCTGTTTTGCTGCATCTGGGCCAGGACGGCTTGCCATCATTGATGGAACAATGAATTCTGAATTATACCAGCGAATTCTAAAGGAAAATGTCAGGACATCTGTCCATGAACTGAATCTCAAGAGAAGGTGGGTCATGCAGCAAGACAACGACCCTAAGCACACAAGTCATTCTACCAAAAACGGTTAAAGAAGAATAAAGTTAATGTTTTGGAATGGCCAAGTCAAAGTCCTGACCTTAATCCAATGGAAATGTTGTGGAAGGACCTGAAGCGAGCAGTTCATGTGAGGAAACCCACCAACATCCCAGAGTTGAAGCTGTTCTGTACGGAGGAATGGGCTAAAATTCCTCCAAGCCGGTGTGCAGGACTGATCAACAGTTACCGCAAACGTTTAGTTGCAGTTACTGCTGCACAAGGAGGTCACACCAGATACTGAAAGCAAAGGTTCACATACTTTTGCCACTCACAGATATGTAATATTGGATCATTTTCCTCAATAAATAAATGACCAAGTATAATATTTTTGTCTCATTTGTTTAACTGGGTTCTCTTTATCTACTTTTAGGACTTGTGTGAAAATCTGATGATGTTTTAGGTCATATTTATGCAGAAATATAGAAAATTCTAAAGGGTTCACAAACTTTCAAGCACCACTGTACCTAAAATGATGTGAGTGAGGTACGGTAGATCAAATTTAATTCTTAATTGTTGGAATGATGGGAATTTATCCACAATAAAAAGGTCCCGAAAGGAGTGAATCCCTTTATTGTACCACTCACAAAACTTTGTATCAGAGAGCGAAGGAGCAAATAAATGATTTGCGATTAGAGGAGCCCGAAGTGATCCAAAGTGCCACCCAAAGTACTTTCTTATTGAAGACCAAATTCTGAGTGATTGTGAGACTATTGCATTGTTTACAGAATATGAATATGTGATGGGTAAAGCCGAAAAAAGTAGAGCTGATAAAGAAGTTGGGGAGCAGCATTTTTTCTCAATTTGAAGCCAAGCAGGTATATAATCTTGGGGCCAAAAGGAGAGTGCCCATAAGTTGCATGCCCAACAGTAGAATTTGAAATGAGGTAGACCCATTCCCCCCTCCGACTTGGGTCTTTGCAAGAAGTCCTTCCTTATCCGAGGGGTCTTTTTATTCCATATAAAGCTGGAAATTAATTTATCTAGTTTTTTTTTAAAAAAAGGCATTATTAATAAAAATTGAAATACTCTGAAAGAGAAATAGAAATTTAGGAAGGATGTTAATTTTACATTGATTTGTCCAGGGGCGGCACGGTGGTGTAGTGGTTAGCGCTGTCGCCTCACAGCAAGAAGGTCCGGGTTCGAGCCCCGTGGCCGGCGAGGGCCTTTCTGTGCGGAGTTTGCATGTTCTGTCCGTGTGGGTTTCCTCCGGGTGCTCCAGTTTCTCCCACAGTCCAAAGACATGCAGGTTAGGTTAACTGGTGACTCTAAATTGACCGTAGGTGTGAATATGAATGGTTGTCTGTGTCTATGTGTCAGCCCTGTGATGACCTGGCGACTTGTCCAGGGTGTACCCCGCCTTTCGCCCGCAGTCAGCTGGGATAGGCTCCAGCTTGCCTGCGACCCTGTAGAAGGATAAAGCGGCTAGAGATAATGAGATGAGATGATTTGTCCAGCAAGTGAAATAGACAGATTCGACCACTTTTTAAAATCCTGTTCTAGAAGTTCTGCAAAGTTTTGTTTGAATAAAGAAGAGAAAGTTTCCGTGATAATGATCCCTAGGTAACGAAACTGATTTACGACCTTAAATGGGAGAGAACTGAATGTATGTCCCCGGGCACTAGCATTAATAGGAAATAAAACACTTTTGGAAAGGTTGAGCTTGTACCCCGATACCTTACCAAAGTCATCTAGCATAGACAAGATGTTGGGATTGGATGTTGAAGGGTTGGTGATATACAGTAATAAATCATCTGCATATAACAACACCTTATGCTCCCTCTCTCCCCTGGTAATTCCTGTATAAATATCTGTGGTACGTAAAGATATTGCAAGTGGCTCGATAGCCAAAGCCAAGAGAAGTGGAGATAGAGGGCAACCTTGTCTGGTGGAGCGATTTAGAGGGAAATATTCAGATCTGAACTTGTTTGTGTGGACAGAGGCTAAGGGTGAGGCATAAAGTAATCTTATCCAGGCAATAAATTTTGTGCCGAATCCAAATTTTGACAGAGTCGCAAAGAGAAAGTCCCACTCGACCCTGTCAAAAGCCTTCTCTGCGTCGAGAGATATTAGCACTTCGGGAATATGCGAATTTGAGCTGGAAGAATAAATAATATTTAATAAACGCCGGAGGTTAAAAAATAAATGTCTATCTTTAATAAAACCTGTTTGGTCCCCAGATATCACTGTCGGGAGCACTTTCTCCAGACGTGTAGCTAAAACCTTGGCCAACAATTTCACATCTACATCCAGAAAGCTCACAGGTCTATACGAACCTGGACTGAGTGGATCTTGATCTTTTTTAAGCAGTAGAGAGATGCTGGCTTGATAAAAAGTTGGTGGGAGAAGACCTGTTCTCAGGGATTCATTAAATACTTCAAGTAATAAAGGAGAGATAAGTTCTATAAATGTTTTGTAAAATTCTGCTGTGTACCCATCTGGGCCTGGGGCTTTTGAGCTCTGCATGTTACGTATAGCTTGTCGTATTTCATCCAGGGTAATAGCTTCCTCAAGAAGCTCTTTATCTTCTGGAGTTAGAGAAAGTACAACCCCGATTCCAAAAAAGTTGGGACAAAGTACAAATTGTAAATAAAAACGGAATGCAATGATGTGGAAGTTTCAAAATTCCATATTTTATTCAGAATAGAACATAGATGACATAACAAATGTTTAAACTGAGAAAATGTATCATTTAAAGAGAAAAATTAGGTGATTTTAAATTTCATGACAACAACACATCTCAAAAAAGTTGGGACAAGGCCATGTTTCCCACTGTGAGACATCCCCTTTTCTGTTTACAACAGTCTGTAAACGCCTGGGGACTGAGGAGACAAGTTGCTCAAGTTTAGGGATAGGAATGTTAACCCATTCTTGTCTAATGTAGGATTCTAGTTGCTCAACTGTCTTAGGTCTTTTTTGTCGTATCTTCCGTTTTATGATGCGCCAAATGTTTTCTATGGGTGAAAGATCTGGACTGCAGGCTGGCCAGTTCAGTACCCGGACCCTTCTTCTACGCAGCCATGATGCTGTAATTGATGCAGTATGTGGTTTGGCATTGTCATGTTGGAAAATGCAAGGTCTTCCCTGAAAGAGACGTCGTCTGGATGGGAGCATATGTTGCTCTAGAACCTGGATATACCTTTCAGCATTGATGGTGTCTTTCCAGATGTGTAAGCTGCCCATGCCACACACACTAATGCAACCCCATACCATCAGAGATGCAGGCTTCTGAACTGAGCGCTAATAACAACTTGGGTCGTCCTTCTCCTCTTTAGTCCGAATGACACGGCGTCCCTGATTTCCATAAAGAACTTCAAATTTTGATTCGTCTGACCACAGAACAGTTTTCCACTTTGCCACAGTCCATTTTAAATGAGCCTTGGCCCAGAGAAGACGTCTGCGCTTCTGGATCATGTTTACCGTATTTTCTGGACTATAGAGCGCACCTGTATATAAGCCGCATCCGCTCTATTTTAAAAAAAATTTTTTAAAAAAGATATACAAGCCGCACCGGGCTATAAGCCGCAGATATCTATGTTGAAAAATTAGATATTTACTGCATGTACAGAACGATTTTGTACTGTAAATGTACATGTATGTACCTGAACAGATTCTTTCCGAACAGTGCCTTTTAACACGGCAGCAACTTTGCTGATTAAAACGGAACAGAACCAAGAGAAAATAACCGGTATTTATTTACCTTCATTTCTCCTGTGTTTGAAACCACAAGTCACTTTAATCATCTTCGCTGGATTTGAAAATAATTACCAGTTAGTAATTTGTCGTGCGTGTTCTATCTGCTAAAGATCTGCTAATTCTTCTTTGCAGTGATTTTTCGTCTATCTTATTTTTGATTCTACTTCCGGTTAGAGCGCCCCTAGCTCTCTCTCTCTTTTTTTTTTTAGTCACCCAGGTTAGTTGTAGAATAGGCTCTTGAACCATACCCCAGTCCAGCAGGTGGCGGTAATGCACCTCATACATTAAGTTGCCAACCGCCATAAAAATCCAAGAAGAAGAAGAGCGCCCCTAGCGGTGGAAGAAAAATCCACAGAATAGCCGCACCTTTGTATAAGCCGCATGGTTCAAAACCTAGGAAAAAAGTAGCGGCTTATAGTCCAGAAAATACGGTAGATACGGCTTCTTCTTTGAACTATAGAGTTTTAGCTGGCAACGGCGGATGGCACGGTGAATTGTGTTCACAGATAATGTTCTCTGGAAATATTCCTGAGCCCATTTTGTGATTTCCAATACAGAAGCATGCCTGTATGTGATGCAGTGCCGTCTAAGGGCCCGAAGATCACGGGCACCCAGTATGGTTTTTCCGGCCTTGACCCTTACGCACAGAGATTCTTCCAGATTCTCTGAATCTTTTGATAATATTATGCACTGTAGATGATGATATGTTCAAACTCTGTGCAATTTTACACTGTCGAACTCCTTTCTGATATTGCTCCACTATTTGTCGGCGCAGAATTAGGGGGATTGGCGATCCTCTTCCCATCTTTACTTCTGAGAGCCGCTGCCACTCCAAGATGCTCTTTTTATACCCAGTCATGTTAATGACCTATTGCCACTTGACCTAATGAGTTGCAATTTGGTCCTCCAGCTGTTCCTTTTTTGTACCTTTAACTTTTCCAGCCTCTTATTGCCCCTGTCCCAACTTTTTTGAGATGTGTTGCTCTCATGAAATTTCAAATGAGCCAATATTTGGCATGAAATTTCAAAATGTCTCACTTTTGACATTTGATATGTTGTCTATGTTCTATTGTGAATACAATATCAGTTTTTGAGATTTGTAAATTATTGCATTCCGTTTTTATGTACAATTTGTACTTTGTCCCAACTTTTTTGGAATCGGGGTTGTATATCCAATTTATCAAGAAAGCCATCAATTAATATGGGGTCACTGGCTGATTCTGTAGAATATAATTTGGAATAAAACTGTTTAAATTCATCATGAATTTCTTGTTGATTTACCATTAATAGCCCAGAACAAGTGCGAATCTCTGTGATTAATCTAGAAGCCGCTGATTCCCTGACTTGCCGTGCCAGAACTTTACCCGCCTCGTCCCCATGTTCATAAAATCTGTGACGGGCTCGTGTCATTAAGTAGAAAGAATATTGAACTCAGTTTGGAGTGAGAGTCTTTCCCTGTATAGATCAGATGAGGGAGAGATTGCGTATTGCCGATCTAAGTCGAGAATTTTATCAGACAGAACATTTCGCTGCTCATTTCGCGTTCTTATGGCTAAGGCTTTTAAAGAAATAATCTGGCCTCGGATATACGCTCTAAGGGCTTCCCAAAGAGTGCTTTTAGAGACCTCCGGTGAGTCATTCGTCAGCAGATAGAACTGTATTTGGGATTTTATGTCCTGCACAAAACCTTTGCTAGACAAAGAATTATCGAATTTCCAGGTCCTGGGCGTATGTTTGTTAAGGAATGCTAATTTAAGAACAAGAGGGCTGTGATCCGATAATACCATTGCTTCATAATCACAGTGTCTCACTACAGAGAGGAGTTCACAATCAATGAGAAAATAATCTATCCTTGTGTAGGTGTGATGGACGGGTGAGAAAAAAGAATATGTACGTTGATTTGGGTATAGAAATCGCCAGGGATCTGATATTCTATAGGTGTCTATAAATGTGTTTATCATTTTTGCCAGTTTAGTAAGAGTCTGTGTTTTGTTGGATGATCTATCTAACCATGGATTGAGAGCTAAATTAAAGTCCCCACCTAAAATCAATTTGTGGGTATCCAGTTTTGGCAAGGTGGCTAAGAAAGTAGAGATAAACTGTTCATCATCATGGTTAGGAGCATATATACTGGCTAAAACTACAGGGATATTGTAAAGTTTGCCAGTGACAATAATATATCTGCCATTCGTATCTGGGATAATATCATATGATATAAAAGGAACATCTTTACTAATAATTATAGCAGTGCCTCTGGATTTTGAATTAAAAGAGGAGTGGAATACCTGGCCGACCCAGTTTTTTCGCAGGAGAGTATGATCTCGATTCTTTAAATGCGTCTCCTGCAAGAAGGCAATATTTGTCCCCAACTTCTTAAGATGAGCAAATATATTCCCACGTTTTACTGCCCCATTTTGGCCCTTACAGTTCCATGTAGTAAACTGCACCAAACTTTCCCTCCTTGTTTCAGTCAAACTAGCCATAAACTGAATTGGAAGAAAAGAAAGGAAAAGCACTGAGCATGGGTGTTGACAGATTTACGTATTTAAGAAAAAAAAAAAGACTACAGAAACACAGAAAACCCTGATAGAACAAACCCCTAACCCCTCTCTACCTTTCCCCAACTGAAAGGTATAGAAGAAAAACTTGAGCAGGTAACTAAACGTTCTCTGTCTAAGACACGTTCAGTTAAACTACAGTGAGCACAAACTGGCTCCTAGCTCCTAGTTGTAGAACATCAAACCCTCAAACCAAATATATATATATATATATATATATATATATATCATTATCTCTAGCCGCTTTATCCTTCTACAGGGTCGCAGGCGAGCTGGAGCCTATCCCAGCTGACTAGGGCGAAAGGCGGGGTACACCCTGGACAAGTCGCCAGGTCATCACAGGGCTGACACATAGACACAGACAACCATTCACACTCACATTCACACCTACGGTCAATTTAGAGTCACCAGTTAACCTAACCTGCATGTCTTTGGACTGTGGGGGAAACCGGAGCACCCGGAGGAAACCCACGCGGACACGGGGAGAACATGCAAACTCCACACAGAAAGGCCCTCGCCGGCCCCGGGGCTCGAACCCGGACCTTCTTGCTGTGAGGCGACAGCACTAACCACTACACCACCGTGCCGCCCATATATATATATATATATATATATATATATATATTAGTGTTGTCAAGTGATTAAAATATTTAATCGCGATTAATGTCGCGACTGTCATAGTTAACTCGCGATTAATCGCAATTTAATCGCATATTTTTGTCACATGAAAAACCATTGTAATTCTCTTATCAGCATAAAAAAGTGAACGGGCTTGCTTTATACCAATGTTGTTGTTTTTTTTTATTGCAGAGCATAACACGTCTTGTCACAGCCACTGACATCCATAACTTCCATATTAGATGAGAAAACCAAGGGATGAAAAATAAAGTGCACATCACTGTGAAAATAAAAAAAAAAAATTATTTTACTTTTCATTAGTTTCTTTTGAAGAGAAGTATTTGCCATAAAAGAAGAAAAAAAACAGATAACAAAAATAAAAACATTCATCATACGTTCAAAAATGTTCATCATAGTGTGGCACTGTATTCTCTAATTCTCACTGCTTATAACTGTACACCCCCCCCGGTGGAGATGAGCTGGGAAACTGAAGACTGAAGGAACAGTATTGAAAAGTATTTTTCCAGTCTCGCCTGTGAAAGGTAATCCCATGTGATCTCGTTTGGACGGTAAACCTGTTGGTACAGTTAAACGCAGCACATGAATGAGGCATCTTTATTCTCGGCTACTGTCTAGACGCTATACCAGAGACGGCTGAAGCCACCTACAATGCAGCCATCAGCATTCTGATTCGGATTCTATGATGATCCATGAGAGGATAAATACTTGATACTCCCTATTAGTCAGACAGAACTGAGGATGCCTTTCAGACGAGAGGCGAAACGTCTTCAAGACTTTTCAAGCAAGTCCAGTTGCTCTCTTCTACCAACCACAGATTACTATGTACCTGGATGACTGAGTATCTTCACAGATAGGATGAAGAATCTCCACTTTGCCCCATCCAATATGGCGGCGAGGATGTTTATATGTCTATGCCTTTCTCCATCACTCACACGTACTCTTATTGAAGCAGCACGCGACAAGCCTCAACAGGAACTACGGGTGACTCGCAGGGCCAAATTAGAATTTGCGTTAACGGCACTATTTTTTTAAATCGCGTTAAATTGAGATCGCGTTAATGCGTTATTATCGCGTTAACTTTGACAGCACTAATATATATATATATATATATATATATACACACACACACATATATACACATACATACACACACATACACCTCATCTCATTATCTGTAGCCGCTTTATCCTGTTCTACAGGGTCGCAGGCAAGCTGGAGCCTATCCCAGCTGACTACGGGCGAAAGGCGGGGTACACCCTGGACAAGTCGCCAGGTCATCACAGGGCTGATACATAGACACAGACAACCATTCACACTCACATTCACACCTACGGTCAATTTAGAGCCACCAGTTAACCTAACCTGCATGTCTTTGGACTGTGGGGGAAACCGGAGCACCCGGAGGAAACCCACGCGGACACGGGGAGAACATGCAAACTCCGCACAGAAAGGCCCTCGCCAGCCACGGGGCTCGAACCCGGACCTTCTTGCTGTGAGGTGACAGCGCTAACCACTACACCACTGTGCTGCCCATCACTGCTAATATGAGAAGATATTTATTTAAAGTTTATTCAAGGAAGGGGTCTCATAGTCCGCATTTCATAACAGTAAATATTACCCCAAGGGAAAGCCTTCACGAAAGAGGAGGAGGTTACATTTACTAACAAGTCAAGTTGCCTTTTTTGTATGTGTATATGCGCGCGTTTGTGATCAAGAGCAGTTTATAGCTCTTTCAATTATATATTAGGATTATAACAGAGATAACAAGAACCAACTTGTTTTGCATATGTTCCACATTAACTGTAGCTATAAACTGATAAAAATTACAACATTGTTTAATAATTAAAAAAAAGGACTAGTTGGCAAATTGCAGTGGTCTAAAAGTGATGATACACGGGGCAACTTTCTGGGGCAGTGTTGCCGGGCAGTTGCGCTTCAACACTTTCCCATTGAGATCGGGCAGCATCATTTCTATCTGAACGATTTTGATTGTTTTGGGCAACGTTTTAAGATCATCCAATCAGATTGCTCGCAGCGAATCATATGACCACCTGAGAGCTGCTGAACTTTTCAACAAAGATGGCGGCATCTCCAGCAGTGGAACGACGAAAAAGAGAGACAACTTGTATCTTTTTATGGCGGTAAGTTATGTGTAAACCCAAAGTGGTGAATTTACCTCATTAAATGCTTAGAAAACCAACAGACATCTATTTTTATGTGCTCAGGTCGTAATTAAGACGTCGATTTTTTTCAGCTAAATGTAAACTGCCATTAGCTAACCACCGCTCCATAGAGACTGAATGGGATTTAGCTAACTAGCGATGGTTTTTGCTAACATAGTTAGCTGAAAGTTATCGTTAGCTATGTAGGGATAACGTTAGCTCTCTTGCGTCAAGTTAAAAGTGATGGGTAGGTCATGATTTTTTTTTTCGAGTTGTAATGGAGATGAATGTTTCAGGGTCCATCTTTGCGGTGTCTGTCTCCCTGGCAATACATTTACTCTTATCTGATTGGGTGTTGCCAATTGTCTGTTGCCCTAATTAGTTGCCCTGTGTCTCACCTGGTCACCCGTTGCTGGCAACACTGCCCAAAAAGTTGCCCCATGTATCATCACCATAAGAGTATTTAAACACTTTGGGACATGCAATTAAAAAATAATAATAATAATAATCATCATGGTGGTAACAGTAACAATAAGACATTTGGCCTGACACAAAGTGGAGTTACTTTTACTGCTCCAAAGTTGATTATTTTCCAATTACGACCTTTTTATCCATTTCTAGTTACATTTAATGCTGTGGAAATGTCTGTGAAACAAGTTAGTTCATGTTATCACTTATGTTATAGCAGCTATAAACGGTCGTTCCCCTCTCACCAGCCGGTCTTTCTCCTTTCACTTCCATTAAAGTTAAATAATTCTCTCTTTATTGTGGTTTCTCATCTCATCATCTCTAGCCGCTTTATCCTGTTCTACAGGGTCGCAGGCAAGCTGGAGCCTATCCCAGCTGACTACGGGCGAAAGGCGGGGTACACCCTGGACAAGTCGCCAGGTCATCACAGGGCTGACACATAGACACAGACAACCATTCACACTCACATTCACACCTACGGTCAATTTAGAGTCACCAGTTAACCTAACCTGCATGTCTTTGGACTGTGGGGGAAACCGGAGCACCCGGAGGAAACCCACGCGGACACGGGGAGAACATGCAAACTCCACACAGAAAGGCCCTCGCCGGCCACGGGGCTCGAACCCGGACCTTCTTGCAGTGAGGCGACAGCGCTAACCACTACACCACCGTGCCGCCCATCGCTGCTAATATGAGAAGATATTTATTTAAAGTTTATTCAAGGAAGGCGTCTCATAGTCCGCATTTCATAACAGTAAATATTACCCCAAGGGAAAGTCTTCACGAAAGAGGAGGAGGTTACATTTACTAACAAGTCAAGTTGCCTTTTTTGTGTGTGTATATGCGCGTGTTTGTGATCAAGAGAAAGGCAGCAGTTTATAGCTCTTTCAATAATATATTAGGATTATAACAGAGATAACAAGAACCAACTTGTTTTGCATATGTTCCACATTAACTGTAGCTATAAACTGATAAAAATTACAACATTGTTTAATAATTAAAAAAAAAAGGACTAGTTGGCAAATTGCAGCGGTCTAAAAGTGATGATACATGGGGCAACTTTCTGGGGCAGTGTTGCCGGGCAGTTGCGCTTCAACACTTTCCCATTGAGATCGGGCAGCATCATTTCTATCTGAACGATTTTGATTGTTTTGGGCAACGTTTTAAGATCATCCAATCAGATTGCTCGCAGCGAATCATATGACCACCTGAGAGCTGCTGAACTTTTCAACAAAGATGGCGGCATCTCCAGCAGTGGAACGACGAAAAAGAGAGACAACTTGTATCTTTTTATGGCGGTAAGTTATGTGTAAACCCAAAGTGGTGAATTTACCTCATTAAATGCTTAGAAAACCAACAGACATCTATTTTTATGTGCTCAGGTCGTAATTAAGACGTCGATTTTTTCAGCTAAATGTAAACTGCCATTAGCTAACCACCGCCCCATAGAGACTGAATGGGATTTAGCTAACTAGCGATGGTTTTTGCTAACATAGTTAGCTGAAAGTTATCGTTAGCTATGTAGGGATAACGTTAGCTCTCTTGCGTCAAGTTAAAAGTGACGGGTAGGTCATGATTTTTTTTTTTTGAGTTGTAATAGTTTCAGGGTCCATCTTTGCGGTGTCTGTCTCCCTGGCAATAGATTTACTCTTATCTGATTGGGTGTTGCCAATTGTCTGTTGCCCTAATTAGTTGCCCTGTGTCTCACCTGGTCACCCGTTGCTGGCAACATTGCCCAAAAAGTTGCCCCGTGTATCATCACCATAAGAGTATTTAAACACTTTGGGACATGCAATTAAAAAAAATAATAATAATAATCATCATGGTGGTAACAGTAACAATAAGACATTTGGCCTGACACAAAGTAGAGTTACTTTTACTGCTCCAAAGTTGATTATTTTCCAATTACGACCTTTTTATCCATTTCTAGTTACATTTTATGCTGTGGAAATGTCTGTGAAACAAGTTAGTTCATCTCATCTCATTATCTCTAGCCGCTTTATCCTTCTACAGGGTCACAGGCAAGCTGGAGCCTATCCCAGCTGACTACGGGCGAAAGGCGAGGTACACCCTGGACAAGTCGCCAGGTCATCACAGGGCTGACACATAGACACAGACAACCATTCACACTCACACCTACGGTCAATTTAGAGTCACCAGTTAACCTAACCTGCATGTCTTTGGACTGTGGGGGAAACCGGAGCACCCGGAGGAAACCCACGCGGACACGGGGAGAACATGCAAACTCCGCACAGAAAGGCCCTCGCCAGTCCCGGGGCTCGAACCCAGGACCTTCTTGCTGTGAGGCGACAGCGCTAACCACTACACCACCGTGCCACCCCAAGTTAGTTCATGTTATCACTTATGTTATAGCAGCTATAAACGGTCGTTCCCCTCTCACCAGCCGGTCTTTCTCCTTTCACTTCCATTAAAGTTAAATAATTCTCTCTTTAATGTGGTTTAAAAAAAAATCACCTGCTAGAAAAAACACACTGATGTAAACGGTGATGTCACTAATGTTATAGAAAATGAACCAACACCTCCTGACCAATCAGAATGGAGCATTTTTCTTTTCAATAGCTAGTGAAAGGACCAGTATACCGAGATACGTTTGCTGATCTCTAACCATCTGAGCATCTCCATGCTGAAGGAAAAGTTAGCGTGGAGGCGAGACAAGAACTGCCCGAGAAAGCCAGACTTCATGTGACAACATGTAAACATGTATGCTTCCATCGTGACAACACACACTACGTCCAACACCGAGGTCACACGATCGACCCCGATCCTGAAGGTGGAGCAGCGGACGAGGAGGAGCCGAGAGCAGGGTTCATGCAGGAGGTGTGAGAGCAGTGAGTGAAATAACCCACTAGCTGTCTGTTTATTTTCTGCTAATAAGAAGAGACATGGGGGGGTCCAAGACATGAAAAGCATGGAGTGAAGGAAATGGAGAGTGAGTGAGAAACAGAGCGAAAGACAGCCAGGAGTGCAGAGACAGACAGACAGACAGACAGACGGACAGAAAGGAAGAGCAAGCTAGGTGGGTAGGGTGATGGAAAGACAGACATCCCAGAAGAGAAAGACAGAAAGAGGCAGAGAGTGGAAGCAAAATGTAAGAGTAAACAAGGCACACAGAGGGATGGAAAGCGATCTAAAGAAAGACAGGAAAACAGAGAGTGAGACAGAGAGAGAGGGAGGCAGAAAGACAGTGGTAAAAAAAGAAGAGATGGAGAGACAAAGTGATAGACGGACAAGGATCAAGAGGAAAAAGAAAAATGGCAAAGAGTGTGAGAAAGACAAATACAGAAAAAAGGAAGGTAAGAGAAAAAGATACTGAAAGAGAGTAAAACGGGTAAAAAAAGAGTAGAAGAGAAGGAAAGAGGGGATACAGAGAGAGAGAGAGAGTTAACTTGTAAGGAAGTGGAAAAGTAAGAGAAAGCGTGGCATAAAGAAAGATGGAAAAGAGGAAAGTCCAGAGGACCTGTATAGAGGAAAAGAAACAGTAAGACAGAACTAAAAAGAAAGATTATTAAAAAAACAGATGAAGAGAAAGGGAGAGTGGGATAGGAAAATGAAAGGAAGGTACAGTACAGATGGAGAGGTGGCCAGTGAGAGAAGAAAAAAGTGCAAAGGAGTGAAGGGAATAGAAAGAGAGCTGGAGGAAGAGAGAGAGAGAGAGAGAGAGAGAGAGAGAGAGAGAGAGTGGGATAGAGGTAGAGAAGAAAGGAAAGGAAAAGAGAAAGAGAGGCATGGAGAGAAAGGGGCCAAAAATCAGGAATGTGGAAGTGAAAAAAGGGAAAGAGAGAGAGAGAAGGAGAGTGGGAGAGGTCAAGACATGAAAAGCAAGGAGCGAAGAAAATGGAGAGTGACAGGAGACAAGGACAGAGTCAGAAACGGAGTGAGAGATAGCCAGGAAGGAAGGAAGGAAGGAAGGGAGGAAAGAAAGAGCCATAGAGAAGGAGAGACAGACAGAGTGTGAAAGAGAATGGGAGAGAGGTAGAGAGAGAGACAGATGAGGGAAGTGAAATAAGAGCTCTCTCTGCCAACGTTTATTTCAGACAGGAATGTCAGGAATAGCTCTGAAATACACAGCGCGGTGAAAACGAGAGAAACGACACACGGAAAACCTGATTAAATAATACTGTGGGGGAAACGGCCTCTCGCTCCAGTCCTGGCTCTCAGAACAGCAATCTCACACATGTCCAATGTCAGAGAAGAACTTATAAACGTTGGCAAGGTTCTTACTCGCTCCGGATGGGTACTGCAGCACAGAGCGACGTGCCAGGAACACGTGCTCTCTAACGTACCCTGTGCAGTCTCAGCGCTCGACACCGCGCTCGGCCCAGCTGCCCCGCTCTCATCTGCTCTGATCTTCGAAGTTTGAAAGAGCAGAAAATACCTTCATCTGCAGTTTTACAGGTAACTGACTGAGACATCACCTGATAAGAGAGTGAGCCGGGTTGCTGGTGTCAGCACGTACTTCAAAACCAATACGTCAATCTCAAGAGAACGACATGTTAAAAAGAAAAGTTTGAATTAAAAAAAAGAGAAACGCTTGAGGGCAGGATACAAGTACGCATGTCATTTATTAGGGCAAAGCTAATATGCATAATCAGTGTTAAAGCACAGACAGACAGACAGACAGACAAACAGGATGTAACAATCTTGAAACATCGAAAATGCAGAAGAGAACCGTCAGGGCCTTCTTGGCGTTCAGAGAAGCCCAAACATATCAGCATTTCAAATGTTATATTTAATTCCTTTCATTTGTTTCATAATTTCATTATAATTATTCTCTTCTAATTCGGCCTCATTTTCTATCAAACTAACTTCAGAAATGAAAGGGTTACTGTCCTGAAAACATTAAAATCGAGTTATCCAGTGAAATTGTTTTGTTTGTTGTCTCTAGAGCTGCTCACTCACTGGTTAGGACTTCATTGCTGGGACAGAAGGCCATGGCAGTGTATGTTTATGTAGGAAGTGACAGATGAATTAACCAATCAGATTTTGACTTATAGTGGGAGGGACCAAAAATTTATCACCCTTGGCCTTCTTGTAGGCCAACACGAGTTTAACCGCAAGTTGGCGCCGTCAGCGCAGCAGTGAAGTCACCTTCCAGCTGGTGTAGCGTTCATCAGTAGTGTTAGCAAATGCTAATAGGCAGTCAAGCCAGTGCTACTGTATCTATCGAGAGCAAGTAGCACAGGCTAACGACCGAGAAGCTAAGGCCAAGTTTACATTAGACCGTATCTGTCTCGTTTTCTTCACGGATGCACTGTCCGTTTACATTAAAACGCCGGGAAACGGGAATCCGCCAGCGTCCACGTATTCAATCCAGATCGTGTCTGGTCCGGTGCTGTGTAAACATTGAGAATACGCGGGTATGCTGTGCTGAGCTCTAGCTGGCGTCGTCATTGGACAACGTCACTGTGACATCCACCTTCCTGATTCGCTGGCGTTGGTCATGTGACGCGACTCCTGAAAAACGGCGCGGACTTCCGCCTTGTATCACCTTTCATTAAAGAGTATAAAAGTATGAAAATACTGCAAATACTGATGCAAATACTGCCCATTGTGTAGTTATGATTGTCTTTAGGCTTGCCATCCTTCCACTTGCAAGTGGTAAGTGACGCGCATGCCCGACATGCACTGAGATCACACACACAGCGGCTCAGTCCCGAATCACTGCTCGTGCGCTTCACTCGCGCGCTGTGTGAGCTGCGCAGGGCCGGAGTGCGCACCCTCCAGAGGGCACTCGCTGTTCAGGGCGGAGTGATTTGGAGTGCAGGATGCCTGCGGAGCCGAGCGTATCCGTGTATTGGCGTTGCTATGTGCACGCGAATCGTGTATTGGCGTTGCTGTGTGCACACTAATCGTTTTAAAAACGTTAATCTGATGATCCGCTGATACGGTCTAATGTAAACCCCACTTAAGATTTCTGTCTCCAGACTCTTCTTCCACGCTGCACGCTCGCTACGGTATTTTTCACTCAGACTTGAGTCTTCATTTCCCTGTGTAATTTACTTACTTTTAAAATCAACATTAACAACTACACACAACGGAGCGACCTGGCAGCCTGCCGCTAATCCCTTACAAAATCCTTTGCCCTGTTGCTGTTTTGGCGTGTCTGGCTAAGTTTTGGCTGAGCTCAAGTCCCAGCTCTAATAGTAACAGTTCGCCATTGATAAACGGGTGACGGATAAAAACAGGAAATGAGAGATACAGAAACTTGGACTCAAGGACACAAATGGCATGGTAAGACTTTGCAAGAATTGACAGAAACAGTGGAGTTTAAATAGATGAACTAATCAATCAATGTGTGAACACGGAACAGGTGTACACATTCAGGTAACAAACCAATGACAGGACGGATCAGAGACAGGAGTAGACGTGAAACAACAACAACAACAAATAGATTGAGCATAACACAAGAGAGGGAATTCTTAGCAACACCAGCTGAACCGATTAGTGTCTGAGTGGGCGTGGCTTAATATTCTAATGAGCATTCTTGACCGACATCCCTCTAAGTCATGTCCTGCTACGTCACTCAGACAGAACAAAACTTAACCTGCAACCAAGGATTATTTTCCAATTAATCACTTTTTGATATGCTTAGATACTAAAGATATTTATTTCAGAATCGATCTTTCATGTGGTGTAGTGGTTAGCACTGTCGCCTCACAGCAAGAAGGTCCGGGTTCGAGCCCCGTGGCCGGCGAGGGCCTTTCTGTGCGGAGTTTGCATGTTCTCCCCGTGTCCGCGTGGGTTTCCTCCGGGTGCTCCGGTTTCCCCCACAGTCCAAAGACATGCAGGTTAGGTTAACTGGTGACTCTAAATTGAGCGTAGGTGTGAATGTGAGTGTGAATGGTTGTCTGTGTCTATGTGTCAGCCCTGTGATGACCTGGCGACCTGTCCAGGGTGTACCCCGCCTTTCGCCCGTAGTCAGCTGGGATAGGCTCCAGCTTGCCTGCAACCCTGTAGGACAGGATAAAGCGGCTAGAGATAATGAGATGAGATGAGATCTTTCGAGCAAGTGAAGCCGTCACAGGACCTGCATTTCTCAGCCAAAGGCAGGTGTGTGTTAGTGGAGTTGAAGTGTGTGTGTAGGGCGTAAATAAGCAGCCGAAACAGCAGCTACTGTATGTCTCATATGGCCTAATTAGCCCCTATAGACACGTACAACTATAAGCACTTGATTTATTGAAGCGTAACACGAAGAGGACACTAACAGCTCCTCAGAGAATCCTTAGTACACATTATAGCAGGTTAAGTCACAACGATAGGCTTTTAGAATTCATTTTCAGGAACAGAGGTTGACAGGATCGGAGTGTACACTGCCTGAGGGAAGAGCTTTAGGACAGACCGAGTCTTTCTGAGAAGTTTTTTGGTCTGTGAAGGCACCGAACAAAAACGCCATTTAACTGACCATAAACTGAGCTACTGTTTAATCCACTAGGAATGATTTTAAACAGTAGGGGAGAGCGGGGACGCCTGGGACTCGTTTTCAGCTTTTGTAGATGGTGTGAAATTCTTTGCGGGTATCAGTCACATGGATATGAATATTGCATTAAGTGTCACCTCCAGGGACACATGTCGGCCGAAACGAATCCGAGAAAATCGCAAAAGAAGCTTTTTTTTTTTTTCGAAATTTGTGATTTTCATTTTTTTCCATAATGTGCAAGTTGAGATCTTGAAGAATGCAATCAGTGTTTCAGATAATAGATTGTTTTGTTGGAAAAGCATACATTTTTTGTTGCAAATTGTCTCGTTTTTGTCAGGACTGTAGCCTGCTGTGGGGTGTGGGTAAATTACCATATGGGCCATTCACGTGACGATTTAAGTCTTTTGTTTTTTTTTCGACAATCAGCTGTATGATACGAGCTGAGCTCGTGGCTACTTAAGCTGCATACAGGCATGTAATTTCACTATGGAATGAATATGGAGCAAGCTAAACAGATCGCAGAGGAGCTGAAACACCTCGAAGCAAACAGACGCACAGTAGTTACATCGGAGATAACCATTTCTAGCAAAAAAACGCAACCAAAAGGAAGTGTTCTAGGACTACATATTCCATCGGAGGCATTGGTGTGTGCAAGGCAACGTTTCTCTTTCTGATGGGGTAAGTTTATTAATCTAAGGCTGTGTGGTTATTTTTGCATGTAACGGAGAGTGTTGTGGTTTGGTTATATGAAACTAGCATTGTGTTAGTTGTGTTATCATCGTGCTATCTTTCTTTCTTTCTTACGGTGTGAGTAATTTTTCAACCACAATACGTTAAAGTATACTTTAGGACTTATTTTCGTACTTCATAATTGTTTTGAGCATACTTTGCATGGAAGGAAAATTGATGTGGTGATCTTTGTTTACATGAAAGTAGCATCATGCTAGCTAGTAGGGGGTAGGGCTTTCCTTAATGTCATGCAAATGAGCACCATTATGTGCCCGCCCTGCACCCAGAGTAACTGAGAAGGAAAACTTTGAGGGCGATTTTCTCCATTTCCTGTTTTAAGAGGTATACACTTTCAAAAGGCCACACATTCTTCAAATATTGTCAGATCTCCACATGGAAGGCATCATTGGAAAGCTTAGAAACTGTACTTTCTGAATCTGTCAATAACTCAAAATGCCCCTGGGCAGACATGTATCCCTGGATTCCGTGATCTGACACTTTACCCTCTTACCACAACATCAGTTTCTCAGATGGTCACACATACTGGCCTTCAGGCTTCACTTTTTCTGTCCTTATGTTTTGCAGGGACACATGAGACACTGTGTTGGGAGACTTGGGACATAGTGGGGAGACAAGGAACAAAAATAAAATAGCTTAATCCTACAGGTTTCATTTTTATTTATTATTTTGTAAGCTTGTAACATGTGAACTGTATGAACACGCAATGCTGGTACAGCAACAGAAAAAATGTCCGTTTACCCAAAACCTGACTCGACAAAACAGTTCCATTCTCAAGAAAGAATGAAATAAGATTAATCCTCATGCAGGGACACACCCATGATAATGATGATGGACTTCTAAAGCGCCATTTCCGTGAGTTCAGTAGCGCTGGAGACAAGTTACAATTCATTAAACGAATGTTTTCAGTCTCCGTTTAAAGCAGTTGATGTTAGTCCAGTCCTTGATGTCTTCTCATAAGTTGTTCCACAGTTCAGGAGCAGCAACACAAAAAGCATGACTTCCACAGGTCTTGAGATTGAAGGAAGGTTTCTTTAAGAGGTTCCTCCTGGAGGAATGGAGGGAACGTGATGGCTTGTAAGGAGGAATTAGATTCTTGAGGTAGTCAAGAGCCAGGTCATGAAGTGTCTGGAAAAAGAAGAGGAAGAAGAAGAGAAAACAGATGAGGAGGAAGAAGAAGAAGTGGTGGAAGAACACAGAAAAGAAGAAGAGGAAGGAGAAGAAGTGGTGAAAGAAGTAATGGAAGAACACAGGATGATGATGATGATAATGGACTTCCATCCATCCATCCATTATCTGTAGCTGCTTATCCTGTACAGGGTCGCAGGCAAGCTGGAGCCTATCCCAGCTGACTATGGGCGAGAGGTGGGGTACACCCTGGACAAGTCACCAGGTCATTGCAGGGCTGATAATGGACTTATAAAGCACCATTTCCATGAGTTCAATAGCGCTGGAGACAAGTTACAATTCAAAGGCCTGATTAAACAAATGTTTTGAGTTTTCGTTTAAAGCAATCAATGTTAGTCCAGTCCTTGATGTCTTCTGGTAAGTTGTTCCACAGTTCAGGAGCAGCAACATAAAAAGCACGACTTCCACAGGTCTTGAGATTTGAAGGAAGGTTTCTTTAAGAGGTTCCTCCTGGAGAAACGGAGGGGATGTGATGGCTTGTAAGGAGGAATTAGATTCCTGAGGTAGTCAAAAGCCATGTCATGAAGTGTCTTGTAGGTCAGGATCAGAATTTTAAACTTTACACAATAATCCACAGGGAGCCAGTGAAGCTCTTTAAGGATTGGCATTACATGATTAAACTTGGAAGACAATGAGACAAGATGTGCAGCAACGTTCTGGACATTCTTCTTCTTAATTAGATGTGAAGGAAGGCCATACAACAGAGCATTGCAGTAATCAAGCTTTGAGGTAACTAATGCATGGATGACCATCTTGGTAGCATCAGATGTAGGATACTTTCTGATCTTTGCAACGTTTCGAAGATGATAAAATGCAACTTTACAAATAGCTGTTACGTGGAACTTCATGGAAAGACAGTCAGCAAATGTAACGCCAATGTTACGTGCCTGCTCAGAGGAGAATACTGTTTCATCGCAAACTGATATAGATTGCAGCGGTGACCTTGCACAGGATGAAGATATTACAAGTACCTCCATGTTATCTCTGGTCAACTTCAGCTTGTTCTAGGACATCCAGCGATCAATATCACACACACAGCTTTCAATTCGTTGTTTAGAAGATTCCAGGTCATGAACAGATGACATTCTAAAGGTGACGTTTAGCTGTGTCATCAGCATACATGTGATAGCTCATCTGGTGGTCACGTGCAAGGTCACCGAGAGGAGAGGTATACAAAGAGTAAAGCATAGGTCCCAACATGGATCCTTGTGAAACACCACATTCGAGTTTGCTGTGAGAGGATGATGTTCCTTCGATACTAACAAACTGCATCTGGTCAGAAAGATACGAGCAAAACCACTTAACAAACGCCCACATTTTTAACAAACATTTTTATATTTGTAAACCACAAGAAAAAACCTGTAATATGACGAACTGTCCCAACTTTCCCCATCTGGACATTTTGAAAAAAAAAATCCTTAAATGTTTTTACCCAGAATTAAAGTTTAATACATAATACTAATACACCCATCCATCCATCCATCCATCCACCTGCTGTTTGATGCCATTCTCTAATCAGCTGATTCCTCAACAGCAGCACGATGCATCAAATCACGTAGATACAAATTACGAGCTTCAGCTAATGTTTACAATGTTTAAACATCAGAATGGGAAAAATTGTGATCTCAAAGTGTGAGTTTCTTTCACTGTGGCATGGGTACTGGTTTGAGCCAGATGGACTGGTTTGAGTATTTCAGAAACTGCTGATCTCCTGGGGTTTGTTTTCACACACAACAGTCTCTACACAGAATGGTGCAAAAAAAAAAAAAACCCAAAAAAAAACCATTGAGTGAATGAGCGACAGTTCTGTGGGTGGAAACAAATGCCTTGTTGATAAGAGAGGCCGAGGTTCCAACTTGGGAAATTGCAAAGAGGGAGATTCTCCCTCTCTGCAAGTAGCTCGGAGGGAGACAAGTTTGAGCGCCGTAGGCACGAAGACGAGTTTTTATATATATATACACTACCGTTCAAAAGTTTGGGGTCACTTTGAAATGTCCTTATTTTTGAAAGAAAAGCACTGTTCTTTTCAATGAAGATCACTTTAAACTAATCAGAAATCCACTCTATACATTGCTAATGTGGTAAATGACTATTCTAGCTGCAAATGTCTGGTTTTTGGTGCAATATCTCCATAGGTGTATAGAGGCCCATTTCCAGCAACTCTCACTCCAGTGTTCTAATGGTACAATGTGTTTGCTCATTGCCTCAGAAGGCTAATGGATGATTAGAAAACCCTTGTACAATCATGTTAGCACAGCTGAAAACAGTTGAGCTCTTTAGAGAAGCTATAAAACTGACCTTCCTTTGAGCAGATTGAGTTTCTGGAGCATCACATTTGTGGGGTCGATTAAATGCTCAAAATGGCCAGAAAAATGTCTTGACTATATTTTCTATTCATTTTACAACTTATGGTGGTAAATAAAAGTGTGACTTTTCATGGAAAACACACAATTGTCTGGGTGACCACAAACTTTTGAACGGTAATGTATATATATATATATATATATATATATATATATATATATATATATATATATATGATTCACCACATTTCGTGTCAATTAAATCTTATTAATAGTAACAGATCTAGATAAATCCAGTGACTATAGACCAAACTTTAATATGCCTAAAGTCAATGTTAATGTCAATAATGACTATTATAAATTGCCAATGGTCGACCCTCTGATGATAATGTTCTTCTAATAATATTCTATTTCTAAGTTAGTAAAAGTCAGACAAAAAAGTCAGACAAGTTGGTTAGAATCTAACGTCTGATCTGGTGATCTAACCTTGTCAGATATAGGGTCGTCTTGCTGCCATCCAAAACAGTCCGCCATTCGTCCCTGGCGACCATCGCGACGGTCGATCCGAACTTTATCTTGGTAATTTTCTGATATTTTTTCTTTGTAGTTTGGCTTTCACCATTTCCACCAACGGAACTTCGTTTCATTATCTCATTCATGAGAACGTAAAGACGAGCAGGTGATAAATGCAGACGCAAAAAAACAAACAAAATGGTTGAGTGTCGCGGGTTTTCTCGTTCTCTCGCGCGTATCATTAATAGCGCCATCTGCATGCTTTATCAGTAACTGCTAAGACATTGGGTGGCTCAAGTGTGTACCCTGCGGCGTACCGAATTCCACTCGATTCATATCGTTGATCTGCGCGCGCATGCCTCCGGCATTCACTCCAATCCCCCCGTTACGCCGATCGGTGTACTGACCGGGGAATCGGCATATACTGCGGGGTACACGCTTGAGTCCACCCATACAATGTCAGACACACAAAAAGCGGAAGGTCAACTATTAATTTTCGTCAACATAAACATATCAAGTTATATAATTTTTTAACTAATCGTGTAGTAAGGGCGGGCGGGAGATTTTTATGTTGTCAGGAGGATAGTCGGGAGGATTTTCTAAATGTTCCCTAAAGCGGGAGATCTCCCGCCCACAGGGGGAGAGTTGGAGCCTCTGGAGAGGTCAGAGGAAAATGGACAGATTGGTTCGAGCTTTTTTGCCAGTAAGAATATAGTAACTCATATAACCACTCTTTACAACAGTGGTGAGCAGAAAAGCATCTCAGCATGCAACAGCAGAAAGAACACATCGGGTTCCACTCCTGCAGCCAAGAACAAGTTCCTAATAGTTCCTAACAAATCCCTAATTCACCAGCATACATTACACCATAGAATGGAGGTGAAGGTGAAATAGAAAATGAGTAGAAAAATTTTGGTTGACAAAAATATTGAACTGCACAAACCTTACTGCAGTGTTCAACTTCGTAGCTCCAAAGGAAGTTGGATACGCCAAGGGGCAACATCTAACTTCTGATGTCATCTAAAACCTGATTGGCTGAAATTAATTTATGGGAATACAAACTGTCTCAAGTCTCCCTGCTCTCTCCTACTTTAAGAATGCCAGACAAAAATGTGGATATGAGCACAAAGATGAATACATTTATAGTCATTGTACAAGTACATCAAGATTCAGATGCCTATCAAGCTATGATTCATACCGTATATTTAACAGTTATTCCATGAAATTGAGTCGTACATGAGCTGATAGCCGATGAGGCGCGTAGCACCGAGTTGGCTATAAGCCATGTATGATGAGATTGAGTGGAATAACTGTTTTATTCTATCCACATTCATTGGATTTTGAGAAATGGAACATTTTTATTTTTTGCAAACTCGATAAATAAAAACTTTATACAAAATCTTCGACAAAATAATTTCTACTTAGAACGTCAACAAACCGGCGAAATGACTAGCGATTTGTGAAAAATGCGATAATAATAATAATTCTTGAAAATTAAAAAAAAAAAAAGATATAGTCTTACCATCAAATATTTCATTCTATATTTTGTTGCTTTTTTGTATTTTTTGGGGTTTTGTTTTCAAGTAGAGTTTTTATTTCATCCTCGGTTGGTTCAGCAACACACGCCGCCATTTTGTTTTTCTCTACTCACGGTATATGAGCTGATCGGCTACTCTACTCCTTGTCAATCAGAGTGCGCAATTGCTCATATCCAGTGAATGTGGATAGAATAATAAATGATATAATAAAAAAGAAAGAATTGTTGTAAAAGTGTATATCTATATATGACCATACTATCCAGTTTGGGTGAACCTGAGCCCACTGTAGCCTCAGATTCCAGTTCCTGGCTGACAGAAGTGAAACACAACGTCAACGTTTGATGTATTGTATGTTTTGAGATGCTTTTCTGCTCAGTGTGGTTGTAAAGAGTGGTCATTTGAGTTACCGTAGCCTTTTTGGTCAGTCTCTTCTGACTTTTCTCATCAACAAGGCGTTTCCACCCCCACAGAACTGCCGCTCGCTGGATGTTTTTTGTTTTCTGCACCATTTTCTATAAACTTTAAAGATTCCCAGGCCATCTGATACCAACAACTATGTATGCAGTGGTTAAAATCACAGCCATGACTTCATTCTGATGTCTGATGTGAACATTACCTGAATCTATTGAGCAGTCTGTGCAGGATTTTATGTATCGTGCTGCTGTCACATGATTGGCTGATTGGATAACTGCATGCATGTGCAAGTGTACGTGTGTGCAGATATATTCTCACTGTGCTTCTGACACTATCACTAACCCTTTGGTCATGAAGCACTACTTCAGAATCATGTCCCTGTTCCGTTATCTACTCGGATGGAAACTTTTTTGTTGTTGTTGTTGTGTGTTTCAGCACATTCATTCCCTTCGTAGTGCGTTTTCTGCTCGATAGTCTCCGGAGTTCAGAGTTCACACAGCAGCAAATGAGGCAGTAAGCAAGGTCATGTCCCACTGTTTGTTTACACAGCAGTGCGACTGCAGGGGCCAAAGTTGCCCTGACATCCGGCTCTCGCTTTCTGATGACGCAAACCAGCGCAGCCGAGCACTCATGGAAACTCGATTTGGTGAAACGAGCGGCCGTGCTTGTTGACAGCAGCGGCTAAAAAGCGTATTGAACACGCTTAATGTCTGGGAACAGCAGTAATTTATATAATTCAGTGCGAATTCAGGAACAAAACCCGTTCCAGTCATGCTACAGGTGAATACAATTATAATAGAAGCCACCTTTTTTTGCACATCTTGGGCTGCATGATGTAAATTAATAGTTATGACTTTTTTTTTAAATTAAATGCACATATTCATTGAATATATTAGGCTCAACAGATGGTTCCTCAGTTTTCATAATGAAAAGAAAACATCTTTTTATACTTAATTTTGAAATGTTATTCTTTTTGTCAAGTTATATTTAAAAAATACTGACTCATTTTTAACTGTTTCTATGTACACAAAGTTGAGAAATAAAAAAATATTTCTGAATAAATAATGAGGAAAAAAATGTTTGGTGTAGAAACTGTAAATTAAAAAAAAACATTTTGAATATCTCATCTCATCTCATTATCTCTAGCCGCTTTATCCTTCTACAGGGTCGCAGGCAAGCTGGAGCCTATCCCAGCTGACTACGGGCGAAAGGCGGGGTACACCCTGGACAAGTCGCCAGGTCATCACAGGGCTGACACATAGACACAGACAACCATTCACACTCACATTCACACCTACGCTCAATTTAGAGTCACCAGTTAACCTAACCTGCATGTCTTTGGACTGTGGGGGAAACCGGAGCACCCGGAGGAAACCCACACGGACACGGGGAGAACATGCAAACTCCACACAGAAAGGCCCTCGCCGGCCCCGGGGCTCGAACCCAGGACCTTCTTGCTGTGAGGCGACAGCGCTAACCACTACACCACCGTGCCGCCCCCATTTTGAATATATTAAGATATATTTTTCATTTTAATTTTGGGGGCGGCATGGTGGTGTAGTGGTTAGCGCTGTCGCCTCACAGCAAGAAGGTCCGGGTTCGAGCCCCGGGGCCGGCGAGGGCCTTTCTGTGCGGAGTTTGCATGTTCTCCCCGTGTCCGCGTGGGTTTCCTCCGGGTGCTCCGGTTTCCCCCACAGTCCAAAGACATGCAGGTTAGGTTAACTGGTGACTCTAAATTGAGCGTAGGTGTGAATGTGAGTGTGAATGGTTGTCTGTGTCTATGTGTCAGCCCTGTGATGACCTGGCGACTTGTCCAGGGTGTACCCCGCCTTTCGCCCGTAGTCAGCTGGGATAGGCTCCAGCTTGCCTGCGACCCTGTAGAACAGGATAAACCGGCTACAGATAATGAGATGAGATTTTAATTTTGAAAAGAAAAACAAACCCCCCGGTCCGTGTACTTTTTCGTTCATTCATTATTCTATTTTGGAATGAGAGATGAAATTTAAAAAAGGGTGCAGCTTGGTGTTTTATTTAAAACAATACAAGCAGAAATGGCTCTATTGTGTTTTCGAAACGTATTGCCATCATCAAATAGTAGTATTAGAAACGTGGACAACATTTCTGATCGTTTTCTTATTTTGTAATATTCATTTATTCCTTTATTGAATTTCATTTGACTGATCCTATATTTCACCCGGGAGTAAATTACACCGCCTGGCTCGCGCTCACTCATGTCTCACTTACAACACACGACGACGACGACGATAGATCGACCTCCAGCGAGTTCATGGATCATGGATGCTATGCAGTACATGCTCTTCAAAGGCCCTAAACGGGTGAATCTACGTGAAGAAGACATGTCAACACACAAAATTGCAACTATTTTTCGCCATGTCATGCGGATGAGAATAAACAAACCATAACGCTCCCAACCCGCCCACAAGCTTAGGCTTCCAGGTCACCCAAAACCTACGTTCTAAATAAACTAAAACGCAATTCAGAACGGCATTTTTCAAAATTGCTTTTTCCCTTTTTCTGCTGTTCAATGATTCATTTTCAATAACTAAAAATACATCAAAACCTGGCTCTGGATTCCGTTTCACAAGTCATACACAAGTGTAAAAATTTATAAACGAGTCCTTTTTCATTTCTCATGTGACTTCCAAAATAGAATAATGAATGAACGAAAAAGTACACCCCCCCCCCCACTCAGACCATCTTGCTATTTTTTATTTGTTGACTGTCAGTAATTAATCAACATTGCACATTATTCTGTCCGCATTCACTGGATACGAGCAATCGTACGCTCTGATTGGCTTCTCTACTACTAGGATATCAGCTCATATACCGTGAGTAGAGAAAAACAAAATGGCGGAGCGTGTTGCTGAACCGACCGAGGATGAAATAAAAACTCGACTTGAAAACAAAACCCCAAAAATACAAAAAAAGAAGCAACAAAATATGGAATGAAAGTATTTGATGGTAAGAATGTATCTTTTTTTTTTAAAGAATTATTATTATCGCATTTTTTACAAATTGCTCCTGTCATTTCACCAGTGTGTTTACATTCTAAGCGAAAATGATTTTGTCAGAAGTTTTGTATAAAGCTTTTATTTATTGAATTTGCAGAAAAAGAAAAATGCTCCATTTCTCAAAATCCAGTGACTGCGGAGAGAATAAAACAGTCATTCCACTCAATCTCGTCTTACATGGATTACAGCCAATCAGCTCGGTGCTACGCGCCTCATCAGCTATCAGCTCATGTACGACTCGATTTCATGGAATAACTGTTATACATTTATCTCTTTTCAATTCTTTGTTAATCGATGGCTGACTGTTAAGCTAGTCATGCTGTTACTGTATTTACATTGCAATCCTTTTCCAAAATAAAGATTAAAGCAGGACTGACTGTTGCTCATTGTATCTGTTGTGGATTTATTCACAAAAAAAACCGAACACCTTTTACCTGACAATAACACAAAAAAAGTCTAAATGTCCAGCAGAAATCTGATATAATTCGTGTCTACAAGTGAAATTGGTTACATTATTTGCAATCCTTGTGATCTCAAACTATGACCTTCTTTCATGTGGTGTTGGTTTGAGATGGACCAGATGGACTGGTTTGAGTATTTCAGAAACTGCTGATCTCCTGGGGTTTGTTTCCACGCACAACAGTCTGTAGAGTTTACACAGACAGAATGGTGCGAAAAACAAAAAACATCGAGTGAGTGAGTGAGCGACAGTTCTGTGGGTGGAAAAAACAAACGCCTTGTTGATAAGAGAAGTCAGATGAAAATGGACAGCATACATGTCAACCTATACGGAATGTCCGTATTTTATACGGATTTGATTCAATAAACGTAGTATACGGGCGTACAAATAAAGTTATACGGATTCTTTAAAAAAAACTTCAATATTTATTTAGAGCTATAATCAATTCCCACGATGATAAAAGAGCGCATAACATTTACAAACGTACTGTACACCACAGACAGCCAGTAAAGAGTCTTATGAAATCGCGCATTATCTTGTGGTAGCGAGACTTCGTTCCACTTTTGATCATGCGCACACCGCATTGCGAGAATCCCGCCAACCGGGAAGTAACATTTTGTTTGAAACGCGTATTTCCACCTGAGCGACTTTCACTAGCGACTGAAAAGATTCTGAATGGGCACTCCGGCAAGATCAACACAGACACTTGCTGTGACATGCAGCCTCGTGAGGTATTGGTGCAGAGCGCTAAAAAAGCTGTCATGGAGTACAATTCAGAACATTAGAGTGACACTTT
This sequence comes from Neoarius graeffei, assembly GCF_027579695.1. Classification (NCBI taxonomy): domain Eukaryota; kingdom Metazoa; phylum Chordata; class Actinopteri; order Siluriformes; family Ariidae; genus Neoarius; species Neoarius graeffei. The sequence goes on from NC_083584.1 coordinate 12,400,058, forward strand.
GTGTTTTTGTCAAACATTGGAGCTTTGTATTCATTCTGAAGGTTTATTGTTATTAATATTGAATAAAAAGTAACTGGGATATATCATTGTTAATTATCATTCAAATTTTAGGTAAATTATTTTAATTTGCATCTTATACGGATTTTATAAGGGAAATATGGATTTTAGAGGTTGGTTATACCGGTTTGATTGACCAAAGGTTGACATGTATGGGACAGATTGGTTCGAGGGTTTGTTTGGTTTTTTGCCAGGAAGGACTCATATAGTAACTCATGTAATCACTCTTTACAACCATGGTGAGCAGAAAAGCATCTCGGCATGCAACAGAACACATTGGGTTCCACTCCTGCGAAGAACAGGAATCTTAGAATCAAGAGCACATTCCTAATGAAAGTGGCCGGTGAGTGTATGTATGCATTTTGAACATTACCCAGACAGTTATACATTTAGCTGCTTTAAGATGTTGCATTAAATATGGAATGAGGTGAATAAAAATGGCAAAAACAACTTGGTGTATAATCACACAGGGGTGTAGTTGTGTGTGTGTGTGTGTGTGTGTGTCCTCTGCCTCACCGTGCCGGAGTCAGAGTATTTGTGTATAAAGCAGCTGTTAAATCAGGACTGAAAGAGCACTCGGAGTGCCATGCCTGTGCGCTGGGCTTCCAGGTTTGCTCATTGAGAGACTGCTGTAGAGCACCACTTAACACCCAACAAACACCACTTCATCCTGGCACACTTAGAAACGCTCTCCGAGCACTCCGGTTCAAACCACTGCACTGGCAATAAAACAGGGAACACACTAACTTCACCAAGTGTGTGTGTGTGTGTGTGTCAGCCTGGGAAAAGCTTTCACATGGTCATGCCAGTTTCCGACTAGATATACAGAGTCCTCCACAGTTATTGGCACCCCTTGTAAAGGTTAGTTAAAAAAAAAAAATCCACTTGTTGGTGAAGTTGCTTCATCTCTCACTGAAAAAATGAGAAAAATCCAACCTTTAATTGAAAAAATGTCTCATCTCATCATCTGTAGCTGCTTTATCCTGTTCTACAGGGTCGCAGGCAAGCTGGAGCCTATCCCAGCTGACTACGGGCGAAAGGCGGGGTACACCCTGGACAAGTCGCCAGGTCATCACAGGGCTGACACATAGACACAGACAACCATTCACACTCACATTCACACCTACGGTCAATTTAGAGTCACCAGTTAACCTAACCTGCATGTCTTTGGACTGTGGGGGAAACCGGAGCACCCGGAGGAAACCCACGTGGACACGGGGAGAACATGCAAACTCCGCACAGAAAGGCCCTCGCCGGCCACGGGGCTCGAACCTGGACCTTCTTGCTATGAGGCAACAGTCCTATATCATACTAATCCCAAAAGGCTTGAACTGAACAATACTAGCCTCCATATAATTCTCATTCAACTACAAGGTACAGTATGTGACGTATTATACATCATATCTCGATTCTGATTGGTCTGGTATTGATTATTTAAATAATGTTGGCTGGACTTGAGTGGTATATCAGATATATTCCATTCAGCGAGCATGATATCTCATCTCATTATCTCTAGCCGCTTTATCTTTCTACCGGGTCGCAGGCAAGCTGGAGCCTATCCCAGCTGACTACGGGTGAAAGGCGGGGTACACCCTGGACAAGTCGCCAGGTCATCACAGGGCTGACACATAGACACAGACAACCATTCACACTCACATTCACACCTACGCTCAATTTAGAGTCACCAGTTAACCTAACCTGCATGTCTTTGGACTGTGGGGGAAACCGGAGCACCCGGAGGAAACCCACGCGGACACGGGGAGAACATGCAAACTCCACACAGAAAGGCCCTCGTTGGCCACTGGGCTCGAACCCGGACCTTCTTGCTGTGAGGCGACAGCGCTAACCACTACACCACCGTGCCGCCCTTGAAAAAAATGTATTCAGAGAAAAAAAAATCCCTCATTACAAAAAAAACAAACAAAAAAAACTACACAACTATGTTCCACTATCATTGGCACCCCTCTATTTAATATTTTGTACACCCTCCCTTAGGCAATAAAACAGCCCTCAGTCTCTCCTCTAACATTTTATAAGGTTGGTGATACAGAGCAGGGCATCTGAGCCCATCCCTCTTTACACAATCTCTCCAGCATGGGCGTAGCGGACACGGGGTACATGTCCCCCGCACTTCCTGTATTTGTGCCCTCTGTCCCCCGCACTTTTTACGGCCATTACAACCACTCAATTCATTTTTAACATGTGGAAACGCGTTTTTCTGAGCCGGCTCTAAACGCATCATGAGCAGGTGGAACTAAGGCGGCAAACAAACCCCACTGTCGTGTGTGATCAGAGACGCTTTAGAAAATGTTGTACGAGTATCTTTGGTGTGATTCAGATCTGGGCAGCGCTTCTGTATGTTCAGCAAACCAGCCAAGAGGCTAAAGACTTTAGACAGTTTTTTCCAAACAAACCGTGTAAGTTGAGTAATGCTGTTGAATGTAGATAATGTTGAGCTAAAAGATGACAAATAGATGTCAATTTAGGCCATGTACACATGTAGCCGGGTATTTTTAAAACCGAACATTCCCCCCCCCCCTCCGTTTATAAAAATGTTTTATCCACACCACCTCGTCTTCGAAAAAAATCCCTTCCACACATAACCGAACATCTCCGTTTTCAATCACATTCATAAGCATTCCAAACCTGTAGATGGCATTATTTCCCCAAATCCTACCCCCTAATCACATCAGAATAGCCCTCTGTTGGCGTCACTTCCGCCTAAACATAAAACATGACGCCAAGCTCATTCGTCTGGACAGACTCGGAGACAAAATTGCTTCTAAACACAATTTTGGAGTATAAACTTCAAAAGACGCAAGAAAACGTTGATTGGGAATCTTATCAGTAGTTGGGCTTCTCATCTCATTATCTCTAGCCGCTTTATCCTTCTACAGGGTCGCAGGCAAGCTGGAGCCTATCCCAGCTGACTACGGGCGAAAGGCGGGGTACACCCTGGACAAGTCGCCAGGTCATCACAGGGCTGACACATAGACACAGACAACCATTCACACTCACACCTACGGTCAATTTAGAGTCACCAGTTAACCTAACCTGCATGTCTTTGGACTGTGGGGGAAACCGGAGCACCCGGAGGAAACCCACGCAGACACGGGGAGAACATGCAAACTCCACACAGAAAGGCCCTCGCCGGCCCCGGGGCTCGAACCCAGGACCTTCTTGCTGTGAGGCGACAGCGCTAACCACTACACCACCGTGCCACCACATAGTTGGGCTTCTAAAATTAAACATGTAAATAGCACCTGCACAATAATTAACACTTTCAAGGCACTACTCCGATCCATTACTCTTTGTCCATGCTTAATCTGGCTTCTGCATTAAACAAAGGTCGCACGTTTGACGTCAGGGCAGATTTGTTGTCATTTTTTTGGCGCAGATTGTGACGTTCTAAAACGCAAAACTCCGGTTATCTCTGTCTAAACGAAAAGGCATACACGGAGTTTTCAAAAATCTTCACTTTGCCCGGAGTTTTTTAAAATATTCGTTTCTGGTGTGTTTTCATGTGGATGACAGGCCAAAACGTAGAAAAATATCTTCGATTTAGCAGATACCCGGCTACGTGTGGACGGGGTCTTAGTTAGTTAAGCTAGCTAGCTAACTTAGAGGCGGTAGTAACTAGTTACATTTACTCTGTTACATTTACTTGAGTAACTTTTTGGATAAATTGTACTCTTAAGAGTTGTTTTGTTGCAAAATATGTTTTACTTTTACTTGAGTAATATTATTCTAAAGTAACAATACTCTTACTTGAGTAACGTTACTATTTTGGCTTCTCTAAGATTACTCACTTCTGGGTAGAAAATAAGAATATAAATGTATTTGTGCTCCTTTGACTGTTATTTTTGTAACGATTTAATTTATTTTTGTGGTAAAGTTTAAAGTACATGAATTTGCTGATTATTATTACTGTATTCCTAATTCTATTTCAAAATGTTGCTTTCCACATATTTTTTAATCTTTATTACCACAACAGAAAGAGCAGGGTGAGAGAGGAGACAGTGGACCAGAGGCCAACAGGGATGATTATGCAGGGTCACAGGTGAGAAGAGAATATAACTAGCTACGTCACTACAACTACTATTCTTAATTCTATTTATACATTTTACTTTGAGGCGGCACGGTGGTGTAGTGGTTAGCGCTGTCGCCTCACAGCAAGAAGGTCCGGGTTCGAGCCCTGTGGCCGGCGAGGGCCTTTCTGTGTGGAGTTTGCATGTTCTCCCCGTGTCCGCGTGGGTTTCCTCCGGGTGCTCCGGTTTCCTCCACAGTCCAAAGACATGCAGGTTAGGTTAACTGGTGACTCTAAATTGACCGTAGGTGTGAATGTGAGTGTGAATGGTTGTCTGTGTCTATGTGTCAGCCCTGTGATGACCTGGCGACTTGTCCAGGGTGTACCCCGCCTTTCGCCCGTAGTCAGCTGGGATAGGCTCCAGCTCGCCTGCGACCCTGTAGAACAGGATAAAGCGGCTAGAGATAATGAGGTGAGATGAGATGAGACATTTACTATCTATATTATTGCAGGAGAAATTGTAACTGGCTAAAAAAATGTATATAGGATAAGAGTGACTCTAAGATTAGCATTTCCACTGCTATTTCAGAACTAGTCTTATTTTTACTAAATGTTTTTTGTCTGTGTTGCAATAGGCAGCACAGGGAGAAGGTCATGGGTCAGGGGAGAAACCAGGTTGCAGCACTGACAGGCAGGGAGAGGTTTCAGACAGAGATACAGCAGAGGATGGATCTTCTGTGGCCACTTTAAAACCACATCAGCCAGATCCTAAGACCATTGTGTCTCAGAAGTTGGCAGACATTTCAGAGACAATGGTATCAGGTTCCTGGTGCTGTGCTGTTTGTGGTTATATGGTTCTTTAGCTGCGAAGGAGAGGTGCAATTGAATGTGAGAGGATGATAAATCACTCAATAGACCTCTGAACAATTTGTCCCCCTCACTTCTAAAATGATAGCTACACCCCTGCTCTCCAGGGTCCTCGACCCTCTCTTGTGCTCTCCCCCCTTCAGGTTTTCACTGGGGTTCATCTCAGGGGACTGAGACAGCCAGGGCAGAAGCTTGATTCTGTGATTCTCAGTGAACCATTTTTGTCTTGATTTGGACATCGGATCATTGTCCTGCTGGAAGATCCAACGACAACCCAGTTTTAGTTTCCAGATCCATCCATCCATCCATCCATCCATCCATCCATCCATCCATCCATTATCTCTAGCCGCTTATCCTGTTCTACAGGGTCGCAGGCAAGCTGGAGCCTATCCCAGCTGACATAGAGACAAACAACCATTCACACCAATTAGCCTGTACCTGGAGGAAACCCACACAGACACGGGGAGAACATGCAAACTCCACACAGAAAGGCCTTGCTGGACTTGAACCTTCTTGCTGTGAGGCGACAGTGCTAACCACTACACCACCGTGCCGCCCTCGAGGCAGACAGATTCTGATTTAAAATGTCCTGGTATTACATGGAGTCCATGATGCCATGGACCCTAACAAGGTTTCCAGGGCCTTTGGAGGAAAAACAGCCCCAAAACAAACATCACAGAACCTCCACTAAATTGTACAGTTGGGATCGGGCTCTTTTCATTATAGTCATCCTGCTTTTTACACCAAACCCACCGCAAGTGTTTATTGACAAAAAGCTCTGTTTTTGTTCCATCAGACCAGAGAACACGGTTCCAGGAAAAGTTGTAGTAGAGGTTTACAAACTTCAAGTGTTTACGTTTGTGGTTAACTGGTAGAAAAGGCTTTTTTCTGGAAAACCTTCCAAATAACCTGTTGCCATGGAGGTGGAGTCTGACGGTGGTTTTAGAAACCCCAAGATTTTACTTTGTCTTGTCATTCACCAACAGTGATCCTTTTTTTTTTTTGGGGGGGGGAGATAAACTTGGCTCCTCTTCCAGGAGAGTTTGTAACAGTTCCAGTTAATGTCCTTTTTTTATTTATTGCCCTAACAGGAGAAATGGACATCTTCACACGAGTAGCTATTTTTTATAACCATTCTCTGACAGTATCAATATCACATCATCGTATCATCCAGCCTTAATCAAAATGATTGACTAATTGGTCAATCGTGGGTTCTTTCATTTTTATGTCAATTTTGTGCATCCCTACAATAAAAGCACAATCAGTATCCCCGATGGAGATCAGATCACAGCTGACACGAGTTTTATAGACAAATTCATAAATAGACATGCAGACATACACTATCGTTCAAAAGTTTGGGGTCACCCAGACAATTTTGTGCTTTCCATGAAAAGTCACACTTTTATTTACCACCATAAGTTGTAAAATGAATAGAAAATATAGTCAAGACATTTTTCTGGCCATTTTGAGCATTTAATCGACCCCACAAATGTGATGCTCCAGAAACTCAATCTGCTCAAAGGAAGGTCAGTTTTATAGCTTCTCTAAAGAGCTCAACTGTTTTCAGCTGTGCTAACATGATTGTACAAGGGTTTTCTAATCATCCATTAGCCTTCTGAGGCAATGAGCAAACACATTGTACCATTAGAACACTGGAGTGAGAGTTGCTGGAAATGGGCCTCTATACACCTATGGAGATATTGCACCAAAAACCAGACATTTGCAGCTAGAATAGTCATTTAGCACATTAGCAATGTATAGAGTGGATTTCTGATTAGTTTAAAGTGATCTTCATCGAAAAGAACAGTGCTTTTCTTTCAAAAATAAGGACATTTCAAAGTGACCCCAAACTTTTGAACGGCAGTGTAAGGAGCAGAAAAAAAGAGATGCAAAGGACTAGAAAAAGCCGACGCCTCACAAACCAGGGTTCTCGCTATCGATAAAGGATTCTTCTACTTTTTATGAACGAGGCCAAGACTTTCCGACATTTACAGGAATTTGACTGATACTGCAAATGTCGAACCATAGAATTTGTCATAAAAAATTACAACGCTATAAAGCTTTCTTTTTTTTTTTTTACTATGGTAACTAGAGCAGCAGCTACAATTATCGACAGTCCATAATTATCGACACCTTTTCAGATTTACCAATAAAAAAAAATTTTTTTACAAAGATAAGTTTCAGTTCCAACAGTTATTATTGGTTAATTAATCAACTGGAAGACCCCTCTCCCCCCTCCCCCTTTGAGCTTGTCGTTTGATGACACAGCTTGTTACCCGAGATGGAATTTTTTTTTTTAGCACGATCAGCAATTTTTCGGAAAACCCGGACATTATCATCGCAGGTAAGCATGGCGGAAAGATCATGGACATGTTTTTACTGATCAAATTCGCCAATATTTCATGATCTCCTTGTCGAAACCTACTTTGTTTCTTGCTCTTTCATTTGACAGTCGCCATTTTGTATCTAAACGCACGTTTGAGAAGTCACGTGAGGCGTCGATAATAGTGATCACTTTCACCGGTGTCCACCATTATCGACACCCTGTGGAATTAAGTGACATGTACAACTGTTATGGGTCGATCTTTGTGTAACATTGTTGAAGTAGATGAAGTACTTTAAAAAAAATAAAAGTGCTGTGATTTATAGTAATGTTTTTTTCTGGTTCATAACGGAATGGAACGTTTATAGAGTATTTGGAATCCAATTGCAATATATAGAATTAGGCCAGAATTAAATTCCGAGCATATATGCTTGAAATATTCAGATTTTTCTATTCCATTCAGAATTTTATTTTTTGCTGTTTGTTGTAAATCTCTACCACATATTACAATATCAGTAGACATTTTATATTTTAGATGTAAAAATATTAAGTTTTGGTTCGAGGAATGACATGCGACCTTTGACCTGAATGCTCATGTGGTTACAATGTCAATTCCTTGTTGACATTTATTGGTAAACGACAAAACTAGAAATTAATACAAACAACAATGAATGATTAACAAAATGTGATCTAGGAAAATACTTAGAAAGTGGAACAGAAAGACTTTCTGACACAGGTTAAACATTATCAGCTCATTTGTTTACAGACATTAGAATTACTTCCTCATTTACGTCAACACCGACATCTACATATTTATATAAAAGATATTTTGTACTAAATATAAGTCTGTGTAAAACAAATTTTAAATAAAAACTAAATGTTTTGTTAACTTAATCCCACATACTGATCATTTTTTAAATAAATAATCATCTGGGTGTCGATAATTGTGGAACGGTGTCACATGATCTGATATGCTAAGTAATCGGGAATCAACTCTCTCTTTTTCCAGTGGAAGTTCGAGTAATTATTCATGCACAATTTACGTATTGAAAGTCTTTTCTCCTTTTGCAATGGCCAAAAGATAGTTAATGTGTTGACAATTGTAGCCGCCGCTCTATATCTCAAGCTGAAAAACTCATTCAGACGCTTTGGAAAATTGAGTAGACAAAGAGTCTTAGCTACATCCACACGACAACGGCAACGAGATGTTATTTAAAAATATATCGCGTCCAAATGGGCAACGATCAGTAAAATATCAGGTCCATATGGCAACGCAACGCTTGCTGAAAACGATGCAATACACATGCCACACCTCTAGGGGCGCTGTAAGACGGTCCCTTCGGAGACACCAGAACAATAGAAGAAGTAAGGACGCATGTGCATAAACTATAATGCCGAGACTTCATATTAGCCACAAAGTCAGGAAAATCTGTTCGTAAAATTACATTATAATGACCAAATACAATGAAAAGTATTTTTCCAGTCTCACCTGTGAAAGGTAATCCCATGTGATCTCGTTTGGACGGCAAACCTGTTGGTACAGTTAAACGCAGCACATGAATCTTTATTCTCCGCTTTGACCTATCCAATATGGCGGCGAGGATGACGTATGATTCTACGCGGAAGGCGGCGTCTTTAATGGTCCGGAATAAATTGAATGCTACACGTTGATGGATTAATTTGTTGTTTCTCACCTGTGAAAGGTAATCCCATGTGATCTCGTTTGGACGGCAAACCTGTTGGTACAGTTAAACGCAGCACATGAATCTTTATTCTCCGCTTTGACCTATCCAATATGGCGGCGAGGATGACGTATGATTCTACGCGGAAGGCGGCGTCTTTAATGGTCCGGAATAAATTGAATGCTACACGTTGATGGATTAATTTGTTGTTTCTCACCTGTGAAAGGTAATCCCATGTGATCTCGTTTGGACGGTAAACCTGTTGGTACAGTTAAACGCAGCACATGAATCTTTATTCTCCGCTTTGACCTATCCAATATGGTGGCGAGGATGACGTATGATTCTACGCGGAAGGCAGCGTCTTTAATGGTCTGGAATAAACTGAATGCTACACGTTGATGGATTAATTTGCTCTTCTACGCCCTTTTTGAGGAATGTATTGTAGGACTTAAACCAATATCTGAAGAGGTGAGATCGCTCCTTTTTTTCCCTATTTTTGCTGGCAGGATTGACTCTGCGCAGAGTCTCTCTTTCTCTCTCACTTTGCACCATTACACAATAAATATTCACAGTGAAAATATTTTGTAAGCGCGTTTCATGAACCAAGTTATAGGATTTGTTGACAACTCGCATCGAGTTCGTTACACTTCTACCCGGCGTGAAGCACTCACAGTCATGTGGTTGTGATGTCATCGTAAACAAATCCGTTCTACTCATCCAGACGACTTCACAACGGCAACGTTGCCAGATCTTTCCACTCTGGAACCCGTTCTCAAAAAGATTGCGTTTTGGGCACCCAAAACGCCGGTGCCATGTGGACGCCAGGTCTAAACGATAAGCAATTGTATCGGAGTCACCTGAATCCGTTGCCGTGTGGACAGGGCCTTAGATTTTGCAAGAAATATGTGCAAGACGTCCGCTCATTTACTAACAGGGCTGACTAATAATCCTGTGTAACATCCATTCTGTTCATGTTTGTGAATGTCGAATGAAAGTGTAAACTCGAGGACAGAGTCAATGTAAACAGCTGCACTGATCAGCTGCAGTGTGATTTCCAGTCAAATAAAAATGACCGAAGGATAAAGATTAAATTTGCAGAGATATCTTGGGTGTATTTGAAAACGTTCTCTAAAATGTCTATTCTATACCAAGTGTGTTACTTAAAAGAAAAAACCCACAAATATTAATCTGTTTCCAAAGATTCAGATTTTTATTTTAATAATGCAGCATGTTCCATAATACAGCAGTCTGCGAGGTTATTTGTAGAGACAGAAATATAGACTGAATGTTCCCCATGAAGGCTTGAACAACCTTTTCATTTATTTCTTGGTAGTTTGCTGCTCGATTAAGTAATTCATTTCATGCTTTGAAGCTTTTCGATTCATTATTTTTGGAGATGTCTTCATTCGGCCACATCCAGCACCATCACCGATCCATGAACCACCAGTCAGAATCCCAGTTCCAGTCCAGTCTGGGTGTTAAAACTCTCTAAGGGGGCTTTCACACATCTGTGCTTTTTAGTACAAATCAAACTCTGGTTATTTACCCTTCGGTGCAATTTGTTCAGGCAGATGTGAACACTAATCAGACTCAGGTGCGAACCAAAACAATCACATCGAGACCGTTTCGAGACTCTTCATTTGTCAAAAGGTCTAAAAGTAGATACAGATCAGATGTTACAATTAAGATAGACAAAAAAAAGATAATGCGCAATAATTACAATATTTAAAATTATTAAAAAAAACTACAATATATATAACATTGATATTTAAATAAATATCAACCTTAGGGCTGCGTACCTAAACGTAAGATCAGGTACGGGTACAGGTACCGGTACAGAGGTTTAGGTACAGGTCCGGACCTGTACCTGTACCTGAACAATTTGACAAATTAACATGTGTAATTCTGAACTACTTCAATAATGACAGAAACATTAATAAACTGTTGACAACTTGTCAGTATCTTTATTCAAAGAAAACTGAACTAGGTTTCCTACCTCACTTCTCAGTCATCCTCTTAGTCTCACACTTAGTTAACTTGGGACAAAGTCATAAGTTGTCTCACAGCAAGACAACTTGTGTTCTGGCCCCCTGAAAGCTTTGTTACGTGATCCCAGACCTTACTGGTCTTCCCACGTGGCATGACAAACAAATTCACTCCGTGCAGTCCGCGTCCTTTAACTTGCGCGGCAAAATTACACAAAGCAACAAAGGTCGCCAATGCCAGCAAAGGAAAAATGGCTGACCTGCTTTTGAGTCTTTTTGACCAATCAGAACGCTGGATCAGCCAAGCTCTGGCAATGTCTCGTGAGACTGTGGTGAGAGGATCTCAAATCAAAGATGGCTCTGCTTTCAAGTTTCAGCGCGGCATTTTACGTCTTTTCCAGTGCTAAATTTTCGTCTTTGTGGTAGGATTTACGCATCTTCAGTCACAAAATAAGCAGATACTTGGTGTAAATTTATATCGGTACAGTACCGGTACTTCATGATCCGGTATTTTGGACCTGTACCGAATCGATTTTCACGGTACAGTACTGGTACACAGTACCGGTACGCAGCCCTAATCAACCTATTAAAAAACTATCCTTAAACATTCAGCGTTTATCTTGGGTCTTATAAAGGTTCTGTTTCTAAAGCGCTCAGATGATTCTTTATAAGTAGTGAGGATGCTGGGTAAAGGATGGTCTCCATGTTTTATTTTATTAAACAGGCATCGGTCACACTTCTCCAAAAGCTTCAAGATGTTAAAACTAGTTGATGTACGGTATAGCATCTCTTATAGCACCAGTTTACCACAAGCTGGCCTAGTGGTTAGCATGTCCGCCTCTCGATCGGGAGATCGGGAGTTCTACTTGCGGTCGGGTCATACCAGAGACCATCATAAAAATGGTACCTACTGCCATCTGGCAAGGCACACTGCAATACAGATGTGAGTGGGGAGTCAAACTCTCACCGTTACCAGAAGACCAGCCCCCCACTGTAACCCTAGCTGTACAGGCAAGAGGGCTATAGAAGCAGAGATCGGCGCCACCCAATGCGCCTTAAGGGCTTGGGATGGGAGACTGCCTGGGAAGACCAGGTCCTGGCATGGGAAGGACTTTAGATTTTAAATAACATCTGTTTAAAAAGCACTGGACAACAGTAAGATCTGAAACACTGGCAGCGTAAACTGGAAGGCCAGACGATATTTTCGGGAGAATTATCGCATTAAAAAGATGATCTACTTCATCTCGCGTGTAACCTGCTTTACACAGACTTCTAATTACCAATAGGCATTTGTTAGCTTCATACAGCTTTTCCTTAACATGATCAATAAATTTACAGTTATTTGGAAAAGTTACTCCAAAAATAAAAACTCCTAAAACCGGTTACCGCTGTGACGTCATGCGCTCAGGGCTGGCTGGCTCAGCGGGGCAGCTCGAATGCCAACTTTGCGGTCGATTTTAACTCTCAAAATATATATATTTTTTATTCCCATTTATGCAGCATACAAGAGTCAAGGATGGAGATACTATCCACTCAGAAATTTATTTAAAAATAAAGGCTCTGCGCATCTCCTTTAAAGTGCCATTCCACCATTGGATGTATTCTTTGGCATAAAATACAATATATTTTGACAACATATATAAAAGGTATCACTAGATAGAGAAATCTTTTAGCTTCAAAATGATATATCAAACACAATTTTTTGACGACAAGTATATTAATTTTGCGACCAAAGTCACCTACCCTTTTAATTTCCGCGCGCAATGCCGGGGTGGCCCTATATTTAGCCGGGACCATCCCCGGCCCAAACCATCAATGGTGGCCTGCTTGGAGCATGGGGAAAATAATTTTCACTAATTTTGGTCACTGATCTTATTCTTGCATTAATCATCAATTCAACTGCACTCTGCATTTTCACATGGCAGCCCAGACGCCGACAGCATCGCAGCAGATTAAATAGGCGCTACCAAATAAGGAAATTCCCCCCTCCCCTCTATTGCAGTTGGTTTGGTCCAAGACTCCTCCTCTGTATTGCGGGGAACTTAAACAACATTGGCGCGAAACAGCGCGCGTCAGTGATGGAGGGCAGAAAGAGGCCAGGTGGAACCGAAAGGGCGAAGCTTAAAAAAAGGAAGGAGGTGGCAGCAAAATGTGCCAAATTGACAGATATGTTCTCAAGACCAGCTGGTAGGTTACGAAAGATATGGAGTATGATAACCCTGTTTGTCGATTTTATCAGTCTATGCTAGGCCTATAATGTGTCGATAGTTTGCGATGTCAATTCAGCTTTTTGATGTCATGTGAAATCTCGCAATTTACACGGTATAGATGTGGTGTATGTCTTAATTCTAAGAAGAACCGGACATTGCTTTACATTATTAACAATTTTAGATGAACAGGTCCCAAATGTGCTGTTGCGCGTTATTTCCTCATCCAGCCTATTTCATCTCGCTGTCACACCGTGCATTTCCACAGGCGTGCGCACATTGTGGTTATGAACACATAGGCCTAGAAGTCATATTTGATGTTAAATAATTGTTGTTAAATATATAACTTAGAAGAGGTGTATGCGTATGCCAATATTCTAAGCAGAATCGAACACTTGCTTTAGCCTACATTTCATTTAACCATTTTTGAGTTGCCTAATGCGCCCTCACACTTTATCTGCCGGTTGCTGAGTACCCACAAAGTGGCCTGAATGTGAATTAAACTCCCGGACTGAAAACAGGGCCCACTCCGGCCCTGTCCGCGCGTGATGTCATCGGCAGGTTCCCCTTCTTGTGTACCACGTGACGTGTGACGTGGCACATATTATCAGCAATGGCGGATAGAACGCAATAAAAATAATACCAATAAATCTAGCTAATACCAATAAATCTAGCTAACTGAAAGATTAACTCAAAATTTTTCGCAATTTTTTTGGCCCCCATATATGAGGAAAAATGACTCTCTCACTTTGGGGGTTTCCTGGTCTAAAAATAGACCGACACGTAGTACACAAGAAGGGGAACCTGCCGATGACATCACGTTTCACTACCGCGCGGAAATTAAAAGGGTAGGTGACTTTGGTCGCAAAATTAATATACTTGTCGTTGTCAAAAAATTATGTTTGATATATCATTTTGAAGCTAAAAGATTTCTCTGTCTAGTCATGTTGTCATAAAATATATTGTATTTTATGCCAAAGAATACATCCAATGGTGGAATGGCACTTTAAGATCCTGTGAGGTTTTTCACCAGGGTAAGCCATGTACGATGAGATTAAGTGGAATAACTTATTCCATCCACATTCACTGGATTTTGAGAAAAACAACATTTTTTATTTTATGCAAATGTGATGGTTAAAAACTTTATACAAAACATCCGACAAAATCATTTCCGCTTAGAATGTTAACAAACCGGCGAAATGACAGTAACAATTTGTGAAAAATGTGATAATAATGATGATTGAAAAATAAATAAAAGATACATTCTTACCATCAAATACTTTTATCCCATATTTTGTTGCTTTTTTGGTGTACTTTTGGTGTTTGTTTTCGAGTAGAGTTTTTATTTCGTCTTCGGTTGGTTCAGCAACACACTCCGCCATTTTGTTTTTCTCTACTCATGGTATATGAGCTGATATCTGAGTAGTGGATTAGCCAATCAGAGTGTGTGATTGCTCATATCCAGTGAATGTGGATAGAATAATATATTTCATTATTTGGTCTATTCTTTTTTTTGGTCTACATTTATCTAGATTTTACTCTGTACTTGAGCTGCTGCAACATCTGAATTTCCCCGTCATGGGGCTCAACAAAGGAAGAGCTTATCTTAGCTATGAGGTGATGATGAAGAAAGGTAAACTTTTAATCACATTTTAAATCACATTTACTATAAACTTCTTCAGGTTAACATGTTGACAGTTGAACGGTAGCATGTCGTCGTACAATGTCAGTATTAACTCCCTTGTTCTGCTCAAGTGTCTGAAGGCAGCATGCTTTCTTTGCACAGTCTGAAGCATCCATCCATCATCCATAACTGCTTATCCTATACAGGGTCGCAGGCAAGCTGGAGCCTATCCCAGCTGACTACGGGCGAAAGGCGGGGTACACCCTGGACAAGTCGCCAGGTCATCACAGGGCTGACACATAGACACAGACAACCATTCACACTCACATTCACACCTACGCTCAATTTAGAGTCACCAGTTAACCTAACCTGCATGTCTTTGGACTGTGGGGGAAACCGGAACACCCGGAGGAAACCCACGCGGACACGGGGAGAACATGCAAACTCCACACAGAAAGGCCCTCGTCGGCCACGGGGCTCGAACCCAGGACCTTCTTGCTGTGACGCAACAGTGCTAACCGCTACACCACCGTGCCACCACAGTCTGAAGCAGTACAAGATTTTCAAGATGCTTCCTTGATCAGCATTCTTCAGGTATAGATTTGCCCAGATAATTACCACAGTTTCAATCAAATACCAACTCGAGCATTCTGATTCAGACCAGAGCAAACAAACCATAGGTGTTAAAACACCGTAAATCACCTGATCTCTAACAACGATGTCTTTTTTTTTTTCAATGTTACTGTCACCTTTTTGTCACTTTTATTCGCATCTCATCGCCGTCATCTACTTATGCTAATAATATTACTATCTGGTACAATTTGCAAATATTTTAAGTCTCACTCTTATAATTCTTATCTCATCTCATTATCTCTAGCCACTTTATCCTGTTCTACAGGGTCGCAGGCAAGCTGGAGCCTATCCCAGCTGACTACGGGCGAAAGGCGGGGTACACCCTGGACAAGTCGCCAGGTCATCACAGGGCTGACACATAGACACAGACAACCATTCACACTCACATTCACACCTACGCTCAATTTAGAGTCACCAGTTAACCTAACCTGCATGTCTTTGGACTGTGGGGGAAACCGGAGCACCCGGAGGAAACCCACGCGGACACGGGGAGAACATGCAAACTCCGCACAGAAAGGCCCTCGCCGGCCACGGGGCTCGAACCCGGACCTTCTTGCTGTGAGGCGACAGCGCTAACCACTACACCACCGTGCCGGCACTCTTATAATTGTTGTGTACAATTATGTTCATAGCCTGTGTGGGGTTTTTTTTGTCATTTTTTTGGTTACTTTACACACATATTCCATCCTCGTTATTTATGTTACGCTGTGTAATAACATTCACTACTGGATGCAATATTTTCTATTTCAGTTGTCAGTATTTTATTAGTGCAACATTCTACTTCAGGTGAAGTACTACTCTTACAACCCCGATTCCAAAAAAGTTGGGACAAAGTACAAATTGTAAATAAAAACGGAATGCAATGATGTGGAAGTTTCAAAATTCCATATTTTATTCAGAATAGAACATAGATGACATATCAAATGTTTAAACTGAGAAAATGTATCATTTAAAGAGAAAAATTAGGTGATTTTAAATTTCATGACAACAACACATCTCAAAAAAGTTGGGACAAGGCCATGTTTCCCACTGTGAGACATCCCCTTTTCTCTTTACAACAGTCTGTAAACGTCTGGGGACTGAGGAGACAAGTTGCTCAAGTTTAGGGATAGGAATGTTAACCCATTCTTGTCTAATGTAGGATTCTAGTTGCTCAACTGTCTTAGGTCTTTTTTGTCGTATCTTCCGTTTTATGATGCGCCAAATGTTTTCTATGGGTGAAAGATCTGGACTGCAGGCTGGCCAGTTCAGTACCCGGACCCTTCTTCTACACAGCCATGATGCTGTAATTGATGCAGTATGTGGTTTGGCATTGTCATGTTGGAAAATGCAAGGTCTTCCCTGAAAGAGACGTCGTCTGGATGGGAGCATATGTTGCTCTAGAACCTGGATATACCTTTCAGCATTGATGGTGTCTTTCCAGATGTGTAAGCTACCCATGCCACACGCACTAATGCAACCCCATACCATCAGAGATGCAGGCTTCTGAACCGAGCGCTGATAACAACTTGGGTCGTCCTTCTCCTCTTTAGTCCGAATGACACGGCGTCCCTGATTTCCATAAAGAACTTCAAATTTTGATTCGTCTGACCACAGAACAGTTTTCCACTTTGCCACAGTCCACTTTAAATGAGCCTTGGCCCAGAGAAGACGCCTGCGCTTCTGGATCATGTTTAGATACGGCTTCTTCTTTGAACTATAGAGTTTTAGCTGGCAACGGCGGATGGCACGGTGAATTGCGTTCACAGATAATGTTCTCTGAAAATATTCCTGAGCCCATTTTGTGATTTCCAATACAGAAGCATGCCTGTATGTGATGCAGTGCCATCTAAGGGCCCGAAGATCACGGGCACCCAGTATGGTTTTCTGGCCTTGACCCTTACGCACAGAGATTCTTCCAGATTCTCTGAATCTTTTGATATTATGCACTGTAGATGATGATATGTTCAAACTCTTTGCAATTTTACACTGTCGAACTCCTTTCTGATATTGCTCCACTATTTGTCGGCGCAGAATTAGGGGGATTGGTGATCCTCTTCCCATCTTTACTTCTGAGAGCCGCTGCCACTCCAAGAAGCTCTTTTTATACCCAGTCATGTTAATGACCTATTGAGGTATTTCACCTGACGTCACAGGGTCACGTGACGCCACGGTGTCCGCCATTTTGGACGGCAAGCTAGCTAATGTCAACATCATAGTACCTAGTATGTTGCTGTAGCAATGTTTATGTTCAGTCATTTGGATGACTGTTAAAACCTTTCAGTCTCAAGTTTTTCCTTTACTGTATTTACTAGTTTACTGAGCCAGCCAGCCCCGGAGCGCTAGCTAGCGCCGGCCAGCCCCGGAGCGCTAGCTAGCCCCGGCCAGCCCCGGAGCGCTAGCTAGCCCCGGCCAGCTAGCTAGCGCCGGCCAGCCCCGGAGCGCTAGCTAGCCCCGGCCAGCCCCGGAGCGCTAGCTAGCCCCGGCCAGCCCCGGAGCGCTAGCTAGCCCCGGCCAGCCCCGGAGCGCTAGCTAGCCCCGGCCAGCCCCGGAGCGCTAGCTAGCCCCGGCCAGCCCCGGCCAGCTAGCTAGCGCCGGCCAGCCCCGGAGCGCTAGCTAGCGCCGGCCAGCCCCGGAGCGCTAGCTAGCCCTGGCCAGCCCCGGAGCGCTAGCTAGCCCCGGCCAGCCCCGGAGCGCTAGCTAGCCCCGGCCAGCCCCGGAGAGCTAGCTAGCCCCGGCCAGCCCCGGAGCGCTAGCTAGCCCCGGCCAGCCCCGGAGCGCTAGCTAGCCCCGGCCAGCCCCGGAGCGCTAGCTAGCCCCGGCCAGCCCCGGAGCGCTAGCTAGCTAGCCAGCCCCAGAGCGCGCTCAGTAAACTAGTAAATACAGTAAAGGAAAAACTTATAACGGGCCATGTCTCAACAGACTAAGAAGTTATTTCAATGACATTTAATAACATTTTGTTTATCCTGAGGACCGAAAGTAAATGAAAATGTGAACAAACCTTAGCTGTCAGTGAACAGTCCTGGTGGAAGCAGGTAAACGTCGTTCTCTAAGCCTGCTAACCTCAATTTTTGCAAATACCTCTCCCTCTGCTCGCCCTGTAAATGCCCTACGTCGCTGGATAGTGAAGGTGTTTTCTGCATCTCGCTCCTTTTTCTTTTATGTTTTTCATTTGTCGCCTTCCTCGCATTCAAACTGATTCGAGCCGTGCCGTCCAAAATGGCAGCATCACATGACTTGGTCACGTGAGTGAAATACCTCAATTGCCAATTGACCTAATGAGTTGCAATTTGGTCCTCCAGCTGTTCCTTTTTTGTACCTTTAAGTTTTCCAGCCTCTTATTGCCCCGTCCCAACTTTTTTGAGATGTGTTGCTGTCATTAAATTTCAAATGAGCCAATATTTGGTATGAAATTTCAAAATGTCTCACTTTCGACATTTGATATGTTGTCTATGTTCTATTGTGAATACAATATCAGTTTTTGAGATTTGTAAATTATTGCATTCCGTTTTTATTTACAATTTGTACTTTGTCCCAACTTTTTTGGAATCGGGGTTGTATTTGAGTTCCATTCTTATTTCGTTGTGTACATTATGTACGTATACGGCCCATGTTTTCACTTTTTTATACATATATATTTTTTCCTATAGGTTCTTTAATACTTTTATTGCACTCTGTTTTTTCTTACTCATATGGCATTGTGAGCATGAAATTGCTCGAAAGCACCAGTATTAATACAAGATACATCAATCTCCTTAAAGAAACATATGACAACAGCACAGCTGCGATAAAGACAGACATCGGAAACTCTCGACATATTAAGATCCTGAAAGGTGTAAAACAAGGTGACATTCTTTCAGCTATTCTTTTCTGCATTGTCATCGCATCTATAATCTTGGAAACCGAAGCCGAATGTAACTCCAGTATCTCCATTGGAGGTCAAATCATTTCAAACCTTAGCTATGCCGACGATATTGCTGCTGTAAATAGGTCCAACAAAAATTTACAAAAGCACCTTGATTCACTAGCTGCCCATGCTGCCGAAGCTGGGCTGTATGTAAACAGCTCCAAAACGAAATGCAGGTCAACAGCAAAAAACAATCAGCCTCTACACCTCACAATTTACAGCAAAGCTGTAGAACAAGTCACCGAGTTTGTCTACCTTGGCCATGAGTTACCATGCACTAATGCTGGATCTACTGCTGTTAACCACAGAATAAGTTTAGGCTGGGCTGCCTTTAACGAAAACAAAGATCTCTTAACTTCTCAAAGGATTCCTCTTCATATCAAAAGCAAAAGTCTACAACACATATGTTTTACCAGTTGTCCTTTATGGACTAGAATGTGTAAACTGGACGTCAAACCTATGCAGAAAAATAGAGACTTTTCAAAACCATATTTTGAGGTTAACAGACCACATCAAAATTGAGGATAATCTTGAAGCTACTAATATCTCATCTCATCTCATTATCTCTAGCCGCTTTATCCTGTCCTACAGGGTTGCAGGCAAGCTGGAGCCTATCCCAGCTGACTACGGGCGAAAGGCGGGGTACACCCTGGACAAGTTGCCAGGTCATCACAGGGTTGACACATAGACACAGACAACCATTCACACTCACATTCACACCTACGGTCAATTTAGAGTCACCAGTTAACCTAACCTGCATGTCTTTGGACTGTGGGGGAAACCGGAGCACCCGGAGGAAACCCACGCGGACAACATGCAAACTCCGCACAGAAAGGCCCTCGCCGGCCACGGGGCTCAAACCCAGACCTTCTTGCTGTGAGGCGACAGCGCTAACCACTACACCACCGTGCCGCCCCAGCTACTAATATGACTCCCATAATGCATGTAAGGCGGTACGGTAGTGTAGAGCTGGTTAGCACTGTCGCCTCACAGCAAGAAGGTTCGGGGTTCGAACCCAGCGGCCAACGAGGGCCTTTCTGTGTGGAGTTTGCATGTTCTCCCCGTGTCTGCGTGGGTTTCCTCCCACAGTCCAAAGATGTGCAGGTTAGGTTAATTGGTGGCTCTAAATTGACTGTGAATGGTTGTTTGTGTCTCTATGTGTGTGTCAGCCCTGCGATGAGCTGGCGACTTGTCCAGGGTGTACCCTGCCTCTCGCCCATGGTCAGCTGGGATAGGCTCCAGCTTGCTCCCCGCGACCCCACACGGGATAAACGGTTACAGATAAAACAAACAATGAATGTAATCAAGAGTAAAACCCTCAAAATCTTTGCCCATGTAAAATAGGCACAAAGAGGACTCGCTTGCTCACTTGAATTTGTTGACAGTGTAGTGGCTGCTGCTTTATGTCCCAGGGCTCCTCATGCCTGTGTTACCTTCTGGCTCTCCCCTTTTATAGTTAGTTTTGCCGGAGTCCCTGCTTCCGCTCAGCGCAAAATGTATACTGTTCCTACTTATCAGGTGACATTGGGCATACCTAACAACCTGCATCCCCCTCGTCTGTCCCTCTGAGTTACATGTCAATCCTGAGATCGAGATGCTGACCTCTTCTGCTCCTCGGACCGGCCTGATCCATCCTGATGCCCTACGTCTGGTTGGAGTCTCATCGCATCGCTCCTGTGGAGGACGGCCCCATACGGACAGTTGAAAGTCACACTTGGAAGACGCTCTGGACACTTACAGTAACGCGTTTATGGTTGAGGACTACAGTTGACTTGTTTACTTTAGGACTGCAGTTATCATGAACAGTTTTGCA
Source organism: Neoarius graeffei (assembly GCF_027579695.1). Classification (NCBI taxonomy): domain Eukaryota; kingdom Metazoa; phylum Chordata; class Actinopteri; order Siluriformes; family Ariidae; genus Neoarius; species Neoarius graeffei. The sequence goes on from NC_083584.1 coordinate 12,421,162, forward strand.
CTCAAGTTTCCGTCAATGAAGAGTTTATAACATCAACGAAACAGATGTCATGTTAAAACTGTTAAAAATGTTATAATCACGTTGCCTGTTATCACCCAAATGAGGATGGGTTCCCTTTTGAGTCTGGTTCCTCTCGAGGTTTCTTCCTCATGTCGTCTGAGGGCGTTTTTCCTTGCCACCGTCGCCACAGGCTTGCTCATTGGGGATAGATTAGGGATAAAATTAGCTCATGTTTAAAATCATTCAAATTCTGTAAAGCTGCTTTGCGACAATGTCTATTGTTAAAAGCGCTATACAAATAAACTTGACTTGACTTGCGAAGATCTGTCTCGAAGGTATGATGGAAGGCAAACCGAACAGAGGAAGATTGAGGAAGCATTGGTGAGACAACATATACCAATGGTCCAGTCAATGTTTTTTTTTTTTTTTTCGTTTCCGGTCGAGAGTACGTCGTGTGCGTTCTGGCTGCCGCTTCTCACCGGAGCTTCTTTATTTTATTTTATTTTATTTCTTTTTCTATTTTTTTTCCTGTGTGTTTGTGTAGTTTGATGTTTGTTTGAGTGTTTTCTCCACCGGTTGTGGTGTAGCTCCGGACCTAGTTTGGGCGTCGGTTCCCTCCAGGCCTTGGTTCGCCGTGGGCGATGCCTGCGATCCCAGCTATGGACTGCAGTGAGCTCGTTGCTCATTTTACATCGTGGTTGTCCAGCGCTCTGCGCTTTAACGCTTGGCGTGATGTTCCGAGTGATGTTGCTCGGTGGTGTCGCGGCGGCTGTGCAGGCGGTTTGGGACACACCAGCGCTCTGCGTGGCGGAGCTTCTCTGCTCGCTTTGTGGATCCATGGCGTAGTGTTGAGCGATATTGCTGACGGCGTCGCGGCGGCGGTGCTGGAGATGTGGGACTTGTTTTCGTGCGCCTTTTGGTGGGACTGTGGCTGCTACACCACGGGAATTACATCCTGGCCCCTACTTGGTGGACTTTTTACTTTTTATTTATTTATTATCTATTTATTTATTTATTTTTCCTTTGTTTATAATTGTAAAGCATCCTTGGGTTTTTTTGAAAGGCGCTATATAAATTTAACATTATTATTATTATTATCAAATTTCAATGACCTTAACAAAGCTACACATAACAAGAAACTATGGAAGGTGATTTCTCATATACAACCACGTGATCAAAATGTGCTACGTCATGATGGTGGATATACAAAGCAACTAGGACGGCAGCCGCTGAAAGCGTGTCTGTAAGCAATGCTGAATTTTCTCAGTATTACCATGATTTGAATGGTCGAGCGAAGATTCGATACAAAGAGAAGATAGATATGTGTGGTTTTGTCCCATATTATTTACAAAAGTCAGATAGATAAGGCGCTTCTACCGACCATCAAGTATGAATACAGGTCATTTCGTCCAATAGTTAAGACATTTTGTCCAAAGCCTTTTTCATACGCACTATCAATTTTTTTTATAATTTTTAAAGCCGACTGGATCATGTTAAATCTTCAGGTGCTGACCAGCGCTCTTGCGGGGCTTCGTTTGCGAACGCAGGAATACCTGAAATCTAAAATAATCGATAGTGCGTATGAAAAAGGCTTTGGACGAAATGTCATTGGACAAAGTGCCCTGATCCCCTCGTCTCCTTTCCGTACTAAGCCTCAGAGTTTCCTCGCCCTCTTTCCAAATCACGGACGGAATTCTAAAAAATCGGAACGTGCCACGGTCAGTGTTGCCAGATTGGGCGGTTTTAAGTGCATTTTGGCGGATTTGAACATATTTTGGGCTGGAAAACGTCAGCAGTATCTGGCAACACTGGCCACGGTCACGAGTACTGTTGTGAGCACAACCATATACAGCACAAAGATATGGCATCGCTAAAAGAACGCTTAAAGCAGTGGTAAAACAAAGATAGTTGCGCACGCATGACTGTGTTTTGTATGGAATGTCGCTTCACCCCGCATTTGTATCTCCACCAACATGGCCGATATCCGGGTTTCTATTTTGCTCCGACGTCACTTGTAAGTCAAGGATTAGCGCGCAATCTGCCGCAGGCGGAGACAGTGTTAGATGATGATTTTGTTACTGTTTATTCCTGACTCTTTTCTACCTGTGAGCTGCTGAAACATGTAAATTTCCCCACCGAGGGATGAACAAATTTCTCATCTTATCTTAAGCCTGCTTCCTACCAATTTCCCTGTGTATTTAAAGACCACACGTCCATGACATTTACATTACATTATATTGCATGGCATTTAGCAGACGCTCTTATCCAGAGCGACGTACAACAACAAGTGCAAGAGTCAGGTACAGGAAGTGCTAAACTTGGAGACAAAGTTCAAGTGCCAACTGAACAAGTCACTTAGTGTAATATTCTGTTGAAGTACCAACAATCCACGTAGCGAACAACAAAGTACCATCGTCCACGCCATTCACTGCGACGTTTTCTCATTTCTTTATTTTGTTTGATCCTGTTTTTTCTTTAACCCTTTCTTCCTTTGTCTGTTTTTGAACCATTTGTCTCCGATTCATGTCGTGAGCACGATCAGTTGACCTTCATCTGTTTGACTACCCTACGCCGTTGCCTGATGATCTGGACTCTTCGACATCTTCTCCGTCCTTCTGAGTCTGACTTCATCACACCTACGCACTGTATTCTCTCTGGGACTCAGATTTCTCATTATCTGCAGCCGCTTTATCCTGTTCTACAGGGTCGCAGGCGAGCTGGAGCCTATCCCAGCTGACTACGGGCGAAAGGCGGGGTACACCCTGGACAAGTCGCCAGGTCATCACAGGGCTGACACATAGACACAGACAACCATTCACACTCACATTCACACCTACGCTCAATTTAGAGTCACCAGTTAACCTAACCTGCATGTCTTTGGACTGTGGGGGAAACCGGAGCACCCGGAGGAAACCCACGCGGACACGGGGAGAACATGCAAACTCCGCACAGAAAGGCCCTCGCCGGCCCCGGGGCTCGAACCCGGACCTTCTTGCTGTGAGGCAACAGCGCTAACCACTACACCACCGTGCCGCCCAGACTCAGATTTATGTAATTTAATTTTACAAATCTGTCAAATTGAAGTATTTTTAAAAACCAAAGTGACCGTTCTGATCTTTCTAATGCATCTAATACAGTCCTTAAGTCACTTCCATGATATCTGCTTACAGGAAATATTTTGACATTTGACATCAAAGGCTGTTGGTGACGAGTTAATGCTCTCCAACTTTTCCATTAAGCCTGTGAACGTGACATATCGCTTGTACTCAGTGAAGGAGATCTGGAAAATGTCCAAAAAATACTTAAATCAAGTCATACTTTAGGACATGGTGTTTGAAATATTAAATAACAAAAAAAAAAAAGCATGCGGGATATAATGTCGAGTGAAAAATGAGGATGAATGAAGAAATTCCGCGCGTGCATCTGGGTCAGGAAATGTTTGGATGTAGAAAATCCTGTGGACTAAAGGTCGTGTTCGACTCGTGTAAAGCCGCGTCTATAAATGAAGCGTTTGATAAAAGGCACAGCACTGATGACAGATGGCATGTGACCTTGCGTTGGTGTGAGGATGTTAGGGCTGCATCGTTTGCACGTAAATCACTTCCAGGTGCTCTTATTAACCGAGCTTTTCCACTGACCCGGAGACAGCGGTGGCTGCATTGCCGTGGTTTGAAGCTATTGTGAGGTCCACACAAACCGGAGAGCTGGGTGTACGATATAGATGCATGAATTTGAAGGAAAAAACAAACAAATCCTTGGAACTGAAAAGTTTTCCTGGTAAAAATCAAAATTCTGGAGAGAAACTGCGTGTGTGTAAAATGCATCCAGAAATAATGCATCCTATGCTGTGTTCACACTTATACCGGTACGAAAGTGGTATAACTGTATCGATACAAAGTATACCGGTACAGTTTAGTGCATCTGTCCACACTAGCGAGAAATGTTTGCGGTTTTCTTTCACGGTAGTTGAAATGCGCGTGCGCGAAATGTTTCCGTGGTTACCGAGTAACTTCCTTCCGAGAATATGGCGGATGAAACAACGTGTGTGTGCTTTTTGTTGTCAGTGTACAGTCTGTATTTCTGGTGGTCATTTATTCAGTCGAATCGTATAAAACGCGCGAGGCAGTTGAGAAAGAAACAAAGAAAACGAATCTCCCTTTCTCCCCCCTCACTTTCTCCCTCTTCCCTTCTCTTCCCCTCCCTTTCTCCCTCTTTCCTTCTCTTCCCCTCCTTTTCTCTCCCTTTTCCCCTCTTCCTCCTTTCTTCCTCCCTCTTTCCCCCACCCTCCCCCCCTTTCTTTGCTCCATGTAGCTCCACGGTCGTTTTGAGCCATTTTGACGTTTTATTTACAGCTGGAAAGCACGGGCGTATTGTATTGTATGAATAACCCGGAAAACGTAGGAATGGTTCATTGTGCATGCGCATTATATTTGTATCGATACAGAGCCGCTTCATCTGTCCACACTACAGTGAAGCGCTACAGTACCGATACTGTACCGGTACGAAACCCATACATTTGTGGGTTTCGTACCGATACAGTTATACCGCTACAGTACCAGTATAGTCGCTAGTGTGGACAGGTGTTGCGGTACGAAAGTAGTATCGTATTGGTACAAAATCCCTAGTGTGGACAAGGTACTATTCTACTGCGCTGTAAACTGGACGTGGATATTACACTCACCGGTCACTTTAACAGGAACTTGTTCTTGGCTGCATGACTGGAACCCAATGTGTTCTTCTGCTGTTGCATGCTGAAATGCTTTTCTGCTCACCACGGTTGTAAAGAGTGATTATAGGAGTTACTATATCCTTCCTGGTAAAAAAAAGCTCAAACCATCCATCCATCATCCGTAACTGCTTATCCTGTGCAGGGTCACAAGCAAGCTGGAGTCTACCCCAGCTGACTATGGGCAAGAGGCGGGGTACACCCTGGACAAGTCACCAGATCATCGCAGGGCTGACACATAGAGACAAACAACCATTCGCACTCGCATTTCACACCTACGGTCAATTTAGAGCCACCAATTAGCCTAACCTGCATGTCTTTGGACAATGGGGGAAACCCATGCAGACACGGGGAGAACATGCAAACTCCACACAGAAAGGACCCCATCAGCCACTGGGCTCAAACCCAGAACCTTCTTGCTGTGGGTCGACAGTGCTAACCGCTACACCAAGCTCAAACCAATCCGTCCATTTTCCTCTGACCTCTTATTGTTACGTAGCCAGGTCCTCCCCAGAATACCCAGCACCTACTGAGACGCTACGAAAAAAAAAAGGATACAAAGCTAACCTACCTATCAAAGTAATCCATCTAGGGGTTTTAAACTAATACTTGGCTAGGACCTGCATGTAACTTCCCCTGTGGTGTCTGCGTTAAACGTGAACTTGTATCGATATCAGTAATGTGTGCCATGACGGTTCTCACTAAAGTTGGGAAGGCCACAGGAGAGCAGCTTACCGCAAACACCGACAAACATGCACCGGGACCGCCCAATCCTTGCTCCGATGAGCGGCCAGCCAAAGCTCTGACGGTTCTCAGAGTTCAAGTTTTATTTGTGTAGATGACGATAGTCCAAAATGAAAAGGTCCAAAACAAAATCCGCAGGGGCTACATCCAGTCAGCTAAGGAAAACTCACATCACAGAGAACACTGCCCTGGTATGGTCGCCCGTTTCGTTTTTGAACGTGGCACGTCACACATGCCCACTAGTCAGCTGATGTTCCCACAGCCTTCACAATCATCAGTGCATGTGTGTGTCTTACCCTGACTGACATGCTTCATAACACTTATCAGCAAGGTGTTTGTTTCCACCCAAAGAACTGTTGCCCACTCACTCAATGTTTTTTGTTTTCTGCACCATTCTGTGTATGGAGACTGTGTGTGAGAGAACCCCAGGAGATCAGCAGTTTCTGAAATACTCACTCAAACCAGCAGTCCATCTGGCTCAAACCAACACCCATGCCACAGTGAAAGAAAGTCACACAAAAAAATTGAGATCACAATTTTTCCCATTCTGATGTTTGAACATCGTGAACATTACCTGATTAGAGAACTGCATCAAACAGCAGGTCAATGTATGGGTACTCCTAATAAAATATTGTCACATTTTTGAGTGGGGCGGCACGGTGGTGTAGTGGTTAGCACTGTCGCCTCACAGCAAGAAGGTCCAGGTTCGAGCCCCGTGGCTGGCGAGGGCCTTTCTGTGTTGAGTTTGCATGTTCTCCCCGTGTCCATGTGGGTTTCCTCCAGGTGCTCCGGTTTCCCCCACAGTCCAAAGACATGCAGGTTAGGTTAACTGGTGACTCTAAATTGAGCGTAGGTGTGAATGTGAGTGTGAATGGTTGTCTGTGTCTATGTGTCAGTCCTGTGATGACCTGGCGACTTGTCCAGGGTGTACCCCGCCTTTCGCCCGTAGTCAGCTGGGATAGGCTCCAGCTTGCCCGCGACCCTGTAGAACAGGATAAAGCGGCTACAGATAATGAGATGAGATGCGACATTTTTGAGCGGAGAGTTGGCTATTAGGTGAGAATTTGCATAATAAAAATTGAAATAAAGTAAGAAAAACTAGACCGTCAATGACGGCGTAGCTCACTCCGGCCCTGTCTAATCCAGAAGGAACGATCTAAAGTGGGCCATCTTCCTTGCGCAATAAATGTTGCGAGCTATATACACTATATACATGCTATATATAGAAGCAATATCCACCCTAGGAATACCGACCTATTTGCCAGAAAGATTGCCAGGGATTGACCGAGAAGAAGAGATTTTTGTTGAACTGCTCATTAAAGCTTAATTAGTCCATAACTTCATTAATAACTGCAATGAAGCAAATCTGGGTAGAAGTTATATGCACCCTAGGTACCCCTACCTTCATGCCAGAAAGAATCAAAATCAGTGAAGAATTGAGAGAGAAGAAGCGATTTTCTTGAAATATGGACGACGCCAGACAGCCAACGGACAACACATCATGGCATAAACTCATAAAACAGGTCTCTTTGAGGCTAGGTGTGTTTTAGGGAAGTGGTTACTCAGTGGTTAAGGCAATGAGCTCCCGGTTAGAAAGTCGTGAGTTCAAATCCCAGCAGCTCGTCTCAACTGGACGTCGCTTTGGATAAAAGCATGAACTCGGAGCTAATTTTTTCCCAGGCTGCCAAAATGTCTCACAACATGGAATATTTCTTCCACGTTTTCACATATTTAATCTCATCTCATCTAGCCGCTTTATCCTTCTACAGGGTCGCAGGCAAGCTGGAGCCTATCCCAGCTGACTACGGGTGAAAGGCGGGGTACACCCTGGACAAGTCGCCAGGTCATCACAGGGCTGACACATAGACACAGACAACCATTCACACCCACATTCACACCTACGGTCAATTTAGAGCCACCAGTTAACCTAACCTGCATGTCTTTGGACTGTGGGGGAAACCGGAGCACCCGGAGGAAACCCACGCGGACACGGGGAGAACATGCAAACTCCACACAGAAAGGCCCTCGCCGGCCCCAGGGCTCGAACCCAGGACCTTCTTGCTGTGAGGTGACAGCGCTAACCACTACACCACCGTGCCACCCCACACATTTAATATAAAACTAAAACTGAAATGTGGCACATGACATCAAGTACCTTAGACTTAATTGAGTCACAGTCTGAGATGGTTCATAATCGAGGGAAGGTTTTAAACCTGTGCGTGGACCGCAGACAATCTGGCAACCCTGATTTATACATATCCTTCTCCAGGTGTGTGTGTGTGTGTGTGTGTGTGTGTGAAGACTCAAAGAAATCCAACTTCGCCTATAGCACCATAAATGATGTGTAAATCCCAAATAGGAACAGGATTATAACATTTAATTATAACCTCCCTCTGACTGAACTTCGTCCTCTCACAAAACTGAAATATTGCTGATTATATAATTGGTGGAATCTTGCATTAGTTGTTTTATGTAACTGTTTACATAAAACCCACATTGCTGTTTATATAATTGGTAGTGGCCTGAGTGTGAGAGTGGAAGTGTGTGTGTGTGTGTGTGTGTGTGTGTGTGTGTGTGTGTGTGTATGGATGGGTGTGGAGCAAATACCAAATCACAGAAAATTAATGACTTCAGTTATTGACTTAAGGGAAATAAAGACTGAGGACTCAAAGCTGCTCTGAATGAATCAGTCAGTCAATCTATCAGCCAGATCATCACGACTTCGTTTTTATCCCTCAACACAACCTGGAAGACGAGCGGCCAGGAAGTGCAGAAAGACGGCTGCAAAACAGCTCCGTGCATAAATAAGCAATGAAACGGAGCTGTGGACTTGCGTTCAGAAAGAAACAGCTTACTAAGGGATGTGACGAAAGTGATTTGATTTGGTTTGACACACACAGTGACTCAAGAAGCTCTGAAAATAACCCTACTGTGCAGCCACTTCAGGTTACACATCCGCCTCATAGTGAACACCTCCTTCGGGAGGATATTGGCTCTTTTCTTTTTGTATGAGGTGCAGAGAAAAAAGTGTGTGTAAACCACAAACTGGGGGAAAATAAATATATATATTTAAAATATTATATACAGTTATATATATCCATTATCTGTAGCCGTTTATCCTGCCCTACCATGGGCGAAAGGCGGGGTACACCCTGGACAAGTCGCCAGGTCATCACAGGGCTGGCACATAGAGACAAACAACCATTCACACTCACATTCACACCTACGGTCAATTTAGAGTCACCAGTTAACCTAACCTGCATGTCTTTGGACTGTGGGGGAAACCGGAGCACCCGGAGGAAACCCACGCGGACACGGGGAGAACATGCAAACTCCGCACAGAAAGGCCCTCACCGGCCCCGGGGCTCGAACCCGGACCTTCTTGCTGTGAGGCAACAGTCCTATATATCATACTAATCCCAAAAGGCTTGAACTGAACAATACTAGCCTCCATATAATTCTCGTTCAACTACAAGGTACAGTATGTGACGTATTATACATCATATCTCGATTCTGATTGGTCTGGTGTTGATTATTTAAATAATGTTGGCTGGACTTGAGTGGTATATCAGATATATTCCATTCAGCGAGCATGATATCTCATCTCATTATCTCTAGCCGCTTTATCCTGTTCTACAGGGTCACAGGCAAGCTGGAGCCTATCCCAGCTGACTACGGGCGAAAGGCGGGGTACACCCTGGACAAGTCGCCAGGTCATCACAGGGCTGACACATAGACACAGACAACCATTCACACTCACATTCACACCTACGGTCAATTTAGAGTCACCAGTTAACCTAACCTGCATGTCTTTGGACTGTGGGGGAAACCGGAGCACCCGGAGGAAACCCACGCGGACACAGGGAGAATATGCAAACTCCGCACAGAAAGGCCCTCGCCGGCCACGGGGCTCGAACCCGGACCTTCTTGTTGTGAGGCAACAGCGCTAACCACTACACCACTGTGCCGCCCGAGCATGATATTGAACAGGTAAAAAAAAAAAAGCCAGCCAATATTATTATTATTATTATTATACATACACACTTCTTTCGGGTGTTCAACGCGTCTTTCTCTTTCAAAATTCTCTCAAAATCTTCCATATTTAACAAAGAAAACCTGGCGGCCATGTTTGTTTACAAATTGTCCCAGTCGCTTGCTAGCATGGAAGTTTCACATCTCCGACGTGTGACATCATGTCGTCTTGACAAACATGCAATGCCGTAAACCATATTCAACGCTCATTCTCCATTGCGCAGAGTGACGTAATACACGTAAGATAAGCGATAAGCTAACAATATTGCATGCTATTGAACCAAATGAATGAAACCTGCTCGAAGGGAACAGAACACATTTTTATTCCATCAAAAAAGTGTCCAGTATGTATAATAATTTTCGAGAATAAACCATCCTAATTAGAGGTTTAGATTAACGTGCTCATTCTAATACGTTATTGTTTCTATAGTAACCACATACACAGGGACTTGTACGGGGAATGAGTCGTATAAAGACATTAAAAATTGTTGTTGTTTTTTTTGTTTTATCTTACTAACTACTCTTTTTCAATCGGTTCAACCAGCCCACGTCCCCCCCACCCTCTCCCTCACTGAAGCCATCTCTCCTTCTTCCCTTAACACACCTCCCCCCAGTCATCACAGTAGCCCCCTCCTCCCCCTCCTCAACACAGACTCCTTCATGCATTACTACAGACCAGGTCAGAGGTCAACTGAGGAAGCTTCACCCCAGGAAAGCAGCAGGCCCAGACAAGGTGTGTCCCTGACTACTGAAGACCTGCGCTGCTGAACTGGGTGAACCACTCCAACGCACCTTCAACCTCAGTCTGCAGCTGGGGAGAGTGCCCACCCTCTGGAAGACATCATGTATCATTCCAGTTCCCAAAAATAATCATCCCAGCGAGCTGAACGACTTCCGACCAGTGGCACTCACTTCACATCTGATGAAAACATTGGAGCAGCTCTTCCTCAGCCTCCTCAGACCCCAGGTACAACATGTCCAGGACTGTCTGCAGTTTGCGTACCAGGCAGGTGTCGGTGTGGAAGATGCCATCCTCTACCTGCTACACCGAGCCCACTCGCATCTGGATAAGGGAAATGGCACAGTGAGGATCCTCTTCTTGGACTTCTCGAGTGCCTTCAACACCATCCAGCCCCTACTGCTTCAGGACAAACTGAACAGGATGCGAGTGGACCCCTGCCTGGTCACCTGGATCTCCAGCTACCTCACTGACAGGCCGCAGTACGTCAGGCTGAAGGACATCACGTCTGACACTATGATTAGCAGCACCGGAGCACCCCAGGGTATGATGGTGCTGGCCCCTTGTGGCAGTGGGGGAGTGGTCAAGCATCGGTCTGTGACCGGAGGGCGGAGTCAGGGAAGGTAAGTGGCAGGATCACTGCACCTGATGTTAATTAATGTGCTTGTGTGTCTTCCCCAGTGACCGCGCCCTATTTAAGGAGAGAGAGCGAGAGCAGAGGGAGTTCTCTCCCCAACCAGACGACTTGTGTGTGTGCGTGCGTGTGTGGCTGGGAGAGTTAAAGTTTGTGCACTGAAAAGTGAAAATAAAAAGAGTTTTGTGAACTCAGTTCTGGCCTGCCATCCTTCTGTGCTCCACCCACCCATACAAACTGTCACACCCCTCTTCTCTTCACCCTGTACACTGCAGACTTCTGCTACAACTCGGAGCTGTCACATTCAGAAGTTTGCTGATGACACAGCCATCGTTGGGTGTATCAGTGACGACAGAGAGGAGGAGTATAGGAGCCTGGTGAGGGACTTTGCTGTGTGGTGCAACAGGAACCATCTGCAGCTCAACACCTCGAAGACCAAGGAGCTGGTCATTGACTTTGGGAGGTCCAGACCAAGGTCACAACCAATTCTGATCGAGGGAGTCGAGGTGGAGGCTGTGGATTCCTACAAGTACCTCAGGCTGTGGCTGGACAGCAAGCTGGACTAGACTTGCAACACCAATCACTTATACAGGAAGGGACAGAGCAGGCTATACTTCCTTAAGGGGCGGTCACACAGCACTCCGAGTCTATATCACGTACAAAAAGATACAAAAATCTGGTGGACGTGGTCGTAAGTGCTAATTTTTGGTCAATTTTGGCTTTGCCGTGCTTTGTACGGGGTATGGCCGTCGGCGGCTGTTTCACTGCTGCAGCACTGCCTAAGCACAGCTAACCAAGTCCAGCCACGCACCCAGATGTTCCGTACCACCCTCCTCCTCCTCCTCCTCCTCCTTCTTCTCTCAGCAAGGATATGTTGAGCCTGTATCAGTTGGTTCTGTTGGTGCTGGAGCATTAAGATGAGGACATCACAGCGTTGAGGGTTCATGTTCACCCCTTGACATCTAGACTGCAAGTGCCGAGGTCTCAGAAAATTACGGTATTTATACATGCCGCAAATCAGAAGTGATGCAGAAGTGATTAGACAGTGATCAATCGAATTTAGAACTTGTTTGAGACGTCGTTTAACGGGCTTAGACAGTGCTATGTACGCGGAAAAATCCATTTCTCAGGGATAAGCCGCTAAACACACGCTGTATCCCGTGATACCAACGCGTAACACCCGTCCGATGACCGTGCTCTGCCCGTGATAGACCGCCAAACTTTCGCGTCTTACCACGTCTCCCCAAGTTTTAATAACTGCCGGGACACTGATTATCACGTGTTTTTCACGTGTGTTGCACGTCTTTACCACGTGTGCCGGCCGTGGTTGTCCGCGGTCTAAAGTTTTGAGCAGTCCAAAACTTTTTGCCGCGTCCGACGCCGTTCCGATTTTCCCCTGCGTCCTGTCACATCTGTATATCGACCGTAACACGTCTTAACTTCGACATCAACACGAACAACATCGTCTGCTTCACGGGAGAGCACTTTTTGACGGGTTTTGGCCATGTTAAAGCCGTAAAGCGCTGTGTGACCGGGCCTTTAGGAGGCTGCGGTCCTTTAACATCTGCAGGAAACTCCTGTGGATGTTCTATCAGTCTGTGGTCGCCAGTGTCCTGTTTTACACCGTGGTGTGCTGGAGGGGCAGCACATCCAAGAAGGAAACATCCAGACTGGACAAACTGATCAGGCGGGCCGGCTCTGTGGTCGGCATGAAGCTGGACTCTCTGGTGACGGTGGCAGAGAAGAGGACTATGGACAAACTATTGAACATCATGGACAATGCCAGTCATCCTCTGCACAACGTCATCAGCAACCAGAGGAGCCTGTTCAGTGACAGAATGCTCCTTCCCAAGTGCAGGACGCACAGACTTAAAAACTCCTTTGTCCCTCACGCCATCAGACTGTACAACTCCGCTCTGGGGGGGACAGGAGGACAGAGGATGGGAAGGAGCAGTAGCCTAGCCGGACAATAAGCAATACCGGACAATGTGCAATATAACATGCAATATCTCTCCTGCCGCCGCCCCCCTTCTCCCCACCTTTTTTTCTTCCCCCCTTCCTCTCTTCCCCATATCTTATTCTTTTTATATTTGTATATGTAAATACTTAATTTATTTTAATTTATCTAGAAGTTTTCTCTATTTCTTTTCTCTGTTTATCTGTAATGATGCTGCTGGAATCTTAATTTCCCTGAGGGAACCCGCCCAAAGGGATCAATAAAGTTTTATCTAATCTAATCTAACTTCAGGAGAGAGAATAAAGAGACCGTTGAAGAAAAGACTGTTTATAGCTACTATAATATAAGTGCGAACAGGAACTTGTTTTGGACATGTTGCAACTTTAGATGTAACTACAATATAGATGGATAAAAAGTACAACGTGTCATTTGGTCTTTAGTGAAAAAACATATCCTGGGAAAACTGAATAAAACATTTCATTTATTAAGAGTAACTCAGCTTCATGTTTGATCTTCTTCCTTACACTGGCACTGACAGGTTATCGGCTAGACATACAGGTCACTTTGTAGATCCATAATTACTTACTGCAGCTAATCTCTTGCTGTTCACAAAGTATTGCCTCCCCAATCCTGTCCACCACAGCTGAGCAGATATTATTCATGAAGTGGATCGTTCTCAACACGGTGGAGCTGACGGTTTCTTTGAAATCCAACATATTGTACAGAGCAATGACAAAAGTGTGTACTTACTGATAAGTGCAAAAATGTTTGTATGTCACTTCAAATATGTCAAAATTATGAAACTACTCCAACAGGTTGTACAGATTCTTTCATTATCACATCTAATATGAATACCTAAATATCTATCTTGTCAGTGATTAAAAGTGGAGCTCCTGATGAGTTTATGAGCAAAATATTTACAAGGGCACAAAATCAACCTGAATAGAATAACGAGACAGTCAGTGATGGTGTAGCTCGCTCTGGCCCCATCTAGTTAATTTACAGTTGTTAGTGGAGGCCCTGTGCCTCTAAAACGAATCCAAAACAGCGAGGAATTGACGAAGAACAAGCGATTTTTTTTTTAATGTTGAACTGCTCATTAAGGCTTAATTAGTCCATAACGTCATTAATAATTGTAATTAAGCAAATCTGGGGAGAAGTTACAGTGGCATGCAAACGTTTGGGCACTCTTGCTGAAAATGTCTGTTACTGTGAATAGTTAAGTGAGCAGAAGATGAACTGATCACCAAAAGGCATAAAGGTAAAGACGAGACATTTCTTTAATATTTTCTGCAAGATTACATTTTTATTTCCATCATTTACAGGTGTAAAATACCAAAAAATGAAAAGGACCTGAAGCAAAAGTTTGGGCACCTGACATGGTCAGTACCGTACCTACGTAGTAACACCCCCTTTGGCAAGTATCACAGCTTGTAAACACTTTTTGTAGCCAGCTAATAATCTTTCAGTTCTTACCTGGGGGATTTTCACACATTCGTCCTTGCAAAAGGCTTCCAGTTCTACAAGTTTCTTGGGCTGTCTTGCATGCACTGCTCTTTTGAGATCTAGCCACAGATTTTCAATGATGATTAGGTCAGGGGACTGTGAGGGCCCGGGCAAAACCTTCAGCTTTGCCTCTTGAGGTATTCCATTGTAGATTTTGAGGTGTGTTTTGGATCATCGTCTTATTGTAGGACCCGTCCTCTTTTTAACTTCAACTTTTTTACAGATGGTGTGATGTTTGCTTCCAGAGTTTGCTGGTATTTATTCGAATCCATGCTTCCCTCGACCAATGAAATGTGCCCTGTGCCACTGGCTGCAACACAACCCCAAAGCATGATGGATCCACACCCATGCTTCAGAGTTGGAGAGGTGTTCTTTTCCTGGAATTTGGCACCCTTTTTTCTCCAAACATACCTTTGCACATTGTGGCCAAAAAGTTCTATTTTGATTTCATCAGTCCACAGGACTTGTTTCCAAAATGCATCAGGCTTGCTTAGATGTTCATTTGCAAACTTCAGATGCTGAATTTTGTGGCTCGGACGCAGGAAAGGTTTTCTTCTGATGACTCGCTCATGAAGGTCATATTTGTTCAGGTGTCACTGTGTAGTAGAACAGCGCACCACCACTCCAGGGTCTGCTAAATCTTTCTGAAGGTCTTTTGCAGTCAAACAGGGTTTTTAATTTGCCTTTCTAGCAATCCAATGAGCAGTTCTTTCAGAAAGTTTTCTTCATCTTCCAGACCTCACCTTGATCTCCACTGTTTCTGTTAACTGCCATTTCTTAATAACATTATGATCTGAGGAAACGGCTACCTGAAAACACTTTGCTACGTTCTTGTAGCCTTCTCCTGCTTTGTGAGCATCAATTATTTTATTTTTTCAGAATGCGAGGGAGTTGCTTAGAGGAGCCCGTGGCTGTTGATTTTAGGGACAAGTCTGAGGAGTCAGAGAATTTATACAGCTTTGAAATCTGCATCATCTGACCTTTCCTAATGAAGAATTTGAACAAGCCACAGCTCAATAAGCTAATTAAGGTCTGGAACCTTGGTAAAAGTTACCTGAGAACTCGAATGTATTGAGGTGCCCAAACTTTCGCATGGTGTTCCTTTTCTTTTTTCACTCTCCAATTGTACAAAACAAAAATAATACACAAATCCTGCATAAAACGCTGAAAAGAAATGTCTCGTCTTTACCTTTATGCCTTTTGGTGATCAGTTCATCTTCTGCTCACTTAACTATTCACAGTAACAGATATTTTCAGCAAGGGTGCCCAAACTTTTGCACGCCACTGTATATGCACCCTAGGTACCCCTACCTTCATACCAGAAAGAAAAAAAATCAGTGAAGAATTGAGAGAGAAGACATGATTTTTGTGGACGCCGGATGGATGACAGACGGACAACACATGATGGCATAAACTCATCACCTGTCAGCCAGATGAGCTAAAAACCATCTAAGAGAAATTATGACAAGCTGATAGACTGTTAGTGTCTGGAAATTTAGAACAGAGGAGTCTTGCATCATCATCATCATCATCATCATTAATAATAAATATTAATTTAATGAGAAACAATAGAATTAAAACCTGACAGTTAAACAATAAAGACATATTAAGGAAGGTATAAAACAGCTGTTGGGGCGGCATGGTGGTGTAGTGGTTAGCGCTGTCGCCTCACAGCAAGAAGGTCCGGGTTCGAGCCCCGTGGCCGACGAGGGCCTTTCTGTGCGGAGTTTGCATGTTCTCCCCGTGTCCGCGTGGGTTTCCTCCGGGTGCTCCGGTTTCCCCCACAGTCCAAAGACATGCAGGTTAGGTTAACTGGTGACTCTAAATTGAGCGTAGGTGTGAATGTGAGTGTGAACGGTTGTCTGTGTCTATGTGTCAGCCCTGTGATGACCTGGCGACTTGCCCAGGGTGTACCCCGCCTTTCGCCCGTAGTCAGCTGGGATAGGCTCCAGCTTGCCTGCGACCCTGTAGAAGGATAAAGCGGCTAGAGATAATGAGATGAGATGAGATAAAACAGTTGCTGGTGCCTTGCTATTATAGGAAACTAATCAACAACAGGGTGGTGTGACAAACAAGAAAATAATCAGGAAAAAAATTTAAAAAATAAGTTCAACCATCACTGAGATCAATGTAAACGAGACCGTCAATGATGGTGTAGCTCACTCCGGCCCAATCTAGTCCAGAAGGAACGATCTAAAGTGGGCCACCTTCCTTGCACAATAAATGTTACAAGCTATGTACATTATATTCAAGCTATTTATATAGAAGCGACATCCACCCTAGGAATACCGACCTATTTGCCAGAAAGAATTCAAAACGGCAAGGAATTGACTGAGAAGAAGGGATTTTTGTTGAACTACTCATCAAGGCTTGATTAGTCCATAACTTCATTAATAATTGTAATGAAGCAAATCTGGGTGGAAGTTATATGCACCCTAGGTACCCCTACCGTCATGTTAGAAAGAATCGAAATCGGTGAAGAATTTAGGGAGAAGAAGCGATTTGTGTGGAAACTGCTTGTTAGTGATTGATTAATTACTCCATATCTTCATTATTAATTGCAATTATGCAAATTTGTAGTCGAAACCACATGCACCCCAGGCAGACCTACCTTCCTGCCAAAAAGAACAAAAATCAGTGAAGAATTGTGAGAGAAGCAATTTTTGTACAACGTGGATGACACCGGACGGATGATGGACAACACACGATGGCATAAACTCATCACCTGTCGGCTGAATGAGCTAATCATGTTATAGCACCATAAATGAACCATCAAACTGTGTAGTGTTGTGTATTTCATGTCAATAAATCACTGCACTGTCTTGTGACAGTGAGACCAATTATGAGAGACGCATTGTAGTTACGATACATATTTACTCCTTTCTTTGACACCACATGCCATGCACCAGAAACAACACCACCACATATGGTGTGACTCTGCTGGGTGCCTGGTGAACAGCAGTGAGCCAGCGCTTTCACGTTACAGCATTACTAAAACTAATCAGCCATAACATTTAAAGCCAAGGCTCAATGATTCAAAATGGGGTATGAAGGCTAGCTCATATGGTCCAATCCCACAGAAGAGCTAAAACAGAAAGGGGTCAGTGTTAACTTTTGCAGTAGTTTGTGCTACAGTAGCTCTTCTGTTCTTCTGGATTGGACCATATGTTCTAGCCTTCGTGCCCCATGCGAATCGATGAGCCTTTGACACCCATGATCTTGTCGCCGGTTCACCGGTTGCCCTTTGGATCCTTGGACCATTATTGGTAATGTACTAACCACTGCATACCAGGAACACCCCACAAGATGGGCCATTTTGGAGATGCTCAGACCCAGTCATCTCGCCATCGCAATTTGGCCCTGGTCAAAATCACTCAGATCCTTACACTTGCCCATTTTTCCTGCTTCCAACACATCAACTTCAAGTACTGACTATTCTCTTGTTGCCTGATGTATCTGACACTTTGACAAGTGCCATTCTAATGAGATAATCAAGGTTATTCACTTCGCCTGGCAGTGGTTTTCATGTTATGGTTGATCGGTGTATATACAGTAGTTACGATCGAATATTATTGGACATAAGAACTAATCAATATCAATCTGTGATAAGATAAGATAGCCTTTATTGTCATTGCACAGTCACCCATATAACGAAATTGACGTGCCACAACTGAAGGTGTATTAAAAACACATAAGAACAAGAACACATAAAAACAAAAATATTTGGTCATGTCATTAAAATAGAATAAATAAATAAATAAATAAATAAAATCGAAGTAGTTAAAAGTTATTGTGCTTCGTAAAAGTAAGCAAAAGAGCATTTTAGCAACCCATGTGTGTATTAAAGTGTCCTGACAGACAGCCCATGGAAAGAAGCTGTTTTTCAGTCTTTTTGTTCTGCTCTTTATGCTCCTGCACCTCCTTCCAGAGGGCAGCAGGCTGAGCAGGTGGTGTCCAGGATGGAGGTGGTCACGAATGAGCTTCCTAGTTCTGGAGAGGCATCGAGAGCTAGTGATGTCATCCAGAGAGGGCAGAGGACAGCCAATTGTCTTTTCAGCTGACCTTATCACCCTCTGCAGCTTTTTCTTGTCAGCCACTGTGCAGCCAGCATACCACACAGTGATGGAGAAAGCCAGCGCACTCTCGATGGTGGAGCGGTAGGTCACCAACAGCCTCTCCTCCAGTCTGTTCCTTCTGAGGACTCTCAGGAAGTGGATTCGCTGTTGGGCCTTCCTCACCATGGCTGTTGTGTTAGCTGACCAGGAGAGGTCCTCGGAGATATGAGTCGCCAGGAATTTAAAGATGCGGACCCTCTCCACGCAGTCTCTTGATGTAGAGGGGAGCGGGGTCAGCTTTGTGCCTCCTGAAGTCCATGACCACCTCCTTTGTTTTCTTGGTGTTGAGAGCCAGGTTGTTTTTGGCACACCACTCTGCCAGCTGCTGCACCTCGTCCCTGTAGGCCGACTCGTCCCCTCCAATTATGAGCCCCACCAAGGTGGTGTCATCCACAAACTGAATTATTGTGTTGGTGGGGTGGGTGGGAGTACAGTCATGGGTGTAGATGGCATACAGGAGAGAGCTCAGCACACAGCCTTGTGGAGAGCGTGAGGGTGGAGGAGCTGTGAGCGCCGATCTTGACAGTCTGCGATAGGTTTAAATGATCAAAAACAAAGGAAAGATGCTCATAATTGCTGTTGAACTGTGCAATAATTATGTTTACATGAGTGTGCAGAGCAGAGTAAGAAATCATGCGGGTTAAAAAAAAGCCTACAATGCAACGATTTTTTTTCTCTCCGTGCTTCCACGGAAGGCGGTCGCATTTCTGCTCTCCCTCTCCCTCCTTTTTTTCCCTGCTTGTGCCTGTGTCTTGTCTCGTCTGCTGTACTTTTTGAAGAGACTCTTCCTGCATTACTTTCTAAACTAAAAAGCATGGAATTGATAAACTGGTCTCCTAACGAAATTGACACAGTTTTCTCGACGAGAAGTTTGGGTTTGGGGGAACCCGTTTGTCCTGCTGGAATGTTTGCAGCTGGTTACACGATGGACGCGTGGGAGCGGTGGCGGGTCGTGTGCCTGGCGATTCTTTCTGTGGAGGACATTGAAGATATCTACCTATTCGGAACCATGATTACAGGACTTTTGCTGATTGGATTAGGCATTGCCCTGGTATATCGAGGAAATCAGACAACGGTGACAGCTGTTCAAAGCCCCACAAAGCTTCCCGATATGATTGGAGTGGTGGGCAAAGCTGTTGGCACTCAGACTGTGGACATTCAGAACTTTAACCACAAAATGGTTGTTATCTCAGAGAAGCTTTCAGCTTTGCAAGGAATATGTTTTTCGGAGATCAATTTGAATAGAATGGATGGAATGGACAGATATGGACGAGCGGTGAGGACGTGCAAAGACTGCATCTGGAAAGACCAAACAATTCATATCTTATCGACATTCGGCGCCCCGAGACAGCTCCGGCCTTGGGTTAGGCCGTTGCTGAGAAAACATTTCCCCCTGAAGGTCAATGCCGGGAGACACTCTCATTCCTCGCATTCCTCTCTAACTCTCTGCGGTCGCCATTTTTACCCCAGTGTACCATGGCGGGTGCGTGACCAGCGCCTTCATGGCTGCAGGAGCAGACGGCTGCTTGCTTGCGCTGGATTCCCTCCCCCCCCTTACCCCTGATTCCCCCCCTCAAGTCCCGTGTTTAAAGTGTACCTGTGTTGTAGTTGTGCTTATCCAAAGGTTTTTTAAATGTTCCCACACTGTACTCCTGACAGGAGCATAGTGTGTGGGGGGGTGTTCTTTTTTTCCTTATCTCTCCTCATGTTGTGTTTCCTTTTTATCTTTATCCCTGTCTTCCTGTCCTGTCTACCCTATGTCAATTGTATGTTGTATATGTACGGACAGGTTGACGGCTAATTTCGCTGGTACATGTGACTAGTGACAATAAAAGGGCATCATCATAGGTTTCCCACTATTTAAACAAAAAAAAAATTATCAATATTTTCCGTAAAATGTGTTCGTAAATAATCCTACATTATTTTTTTAAAAGCAAATTACCAAAAAGCACTGGATAAAAACCCATCTATCTTATGGAAATAAAGATACAAATTTCGTTGTCAGGTGGTCAAGTGTTTATGAGATACTTTTACTTTCCCTTATGATCAGGTTCGCATGGTGTTACATGTTCATACGTACAGGTGCATAAGCCATCAATAATCAGGTCGATGCATTACCATATTCTCTGAAGTATGGAGAATATGGTAATGCATATCTGCTATCAAAGTGTTCTGTAATATTTTACAATTCTGAAAGTGTTTTTTTCGGCTCTTGTGCCCTTTAATTTGGATTCTTTTCTTCTAAACTTTGAGCGTGTCTTTGTGTCTATGTTTTTGTTTTGTTTTTTTTTCTCTTGGTGATGAGTCACTTTAAACACTCTGCTTCTTTCTATTTTTTTTCTCCAGCTCCGCAAAAGCTTAATATTTTCTCTTTTGGGCTTTTTAGACTTTTTTTTCTCTCTGATTCCCATCAAGTCTTCACTCGACTGCCTGCACCAAAATGCCTGAGAGTTTCTACTTGAGTATATCATACCTTTTAAAAAAATAAATGAAAGTAGAAATGGTTTGACAACAGTGGGTTTAGACTCAAGGACTTCTTTTAGAAAGCACAGTTCATTTCACCAAATTAAACCTCAAACAACGTTGCTTGTCAACGTCGGGCAAATATGAGGGACTTTCTCATCTCATCATCCCATCTCATTATCTCTAGCCGCTTTATCCTGTTCTACAGGGTCGCAGGCGAGCTGGAGCCTATCCCAGCTGACTACGGGCGAAAGGCGGGGTACACCCTGGACAAGTCGCCAGGTCATCACAGGGCTGACACATAGACACAGACAACCATTCACACTCACATTCACACCTACGGTCAATTTAGAGTCACCAGTTAACCTAACCTGCATGTCTTTGGACTGTGGAGGAAACCGGAGCACCCGGAGGAAACCCATGCGGACACGGGGAGAACATGCAAATACTAAAATTTTAGTATTTTAGCATACTAAAATACTGCGCTGAAAAACTGTCCTCTGTTTTTACAGATATTTTTCAGTCATCCCTGGACCAGTGCACTGTTCCATCACTATGGAAAACGTCAGTCATTATCCCAATCCCTAAGGTTCCCTTACCGACTGAGCAAAATCACTATCGCCCTACTGCACTAACTTCCCTTGTCATGAAATGCCTGGAAAGAATAGTGAAAAAACACATCTTTTTACACACCCATCAGTTATTAGACCCACTGCAGTTTGCCTATCGACCCAGTAGGGGGGTTGATGATGCAATTATAACGCTCCTACATTTGGTATACACACACCTGGAAGTTTCCAAAACCCATGTGAAAATTATATTTTTTGATTTCTCATCCGCTTTCAATACAATTAACCCAAACATCCTGGCTCAGAGGCTGCATGTGGACTTTGGCTTGGATGGGGGGTTGATTCTCTGGATTTTAGATTTCCTGAGTCAGAGAATTCAACAGGGGCGGCACGGTGGTGTAGTGGTTAGCGCTGTCGCCTCACAGCAAGAAGGTCCTGGGTTCGAGCCCCGGGGCCGGCGAGGGCCTTTCTGTGTGGAGTTTGCATGTTCTCCCCGTGTCCGCGTGGGTTTCCTCCGGGTGCTCCGGTTTCCCCCACAGTCCAAAGACATGCAGGTTAGGTTAACTGGTGACTCTAAATTGACTGTGAGTGTGAATGGTTGTCTGTGTGTCGGCCCTGTGATGACCTGGCGACTTGTCCAGGGTGTACCCCGCCTTTCGCCCATAGTCAGCTGGGATGGGCTCCAGCTTGCCTGCGACCCTGTAGAGGGATAAAGCGGCTAGAGATAATGAGATGAGATGAGAATTCAACAGGTGAAAGTGGGCTCTTTCCTCTCTGATAAAATCCTCACTAATACTGGATCGCCACAAGGGTGTGTTTTATCTCCCTTATTGTTTATTTTATATACTAATAATTGTTTTAGCTCTCACCCTAATAGACATTTTATTAAGTTTGCTGACGATACAGCATTGGTCAGTTTGTTGAAAGAGGACGAACAAGACCATGGCCCTGTTTTACAAGAGTTTATTGACTGGTGTGACAAGTCCAATCTGCTTCTCAATACTGTGAAGACAAAGGAGATGTCTATTGATTTTAGAAAGGATAAGCTAACCAGCTGTACTTTCATCAATGGACAGCCCATACAGCCAGTCACAGAGTACAAGGATCTGGGGGTAGTTTTAGATGACAAGTTGCGGTGGGAGCAGCACACAGAAATGATCCAGAAAAAAGGACAACAGAGACTTCACTTTTTAAAAAAACTGGTTTCATTTCAGGTTGACAATAGAATAGCCAAGATGTTTTACAGTGCCTTTGTGGAGAGTGTTTTAACCTTTGGGATTCTTTGTTGGTTTGGCAATGCAACAGAGGCGCAAAAAGGTAGACTTAGGAAACTGGTAACAACGTCTAGCAAGCTGATGGGCACAAATCAGAAAAGTCTGGAATTCATATACAGGGAACGATCACTTGGTAAAATTGATACAATTTTAACAGATGAAAGACATCCATTATTTTATACTTTTGAGCTGCTGCCATCAGGCAGCAGATTCCGATACCCCGCTATTTTTAAAAACAGGACGAAGCAATCTTTTATCCCACAAGCCATTAGCCTTTTTAACAAATATGTGAAACAAAAATGTAGATCTTAATTTGCGTCCCCCTGTTCAGCTGGCCTGAGCAGGGATGCTATTTTTATAGCTTTACCATTTATTTTTTTTACCACCCTTGCAGCTTTGTACAGTTCTTATGTTACGGGAATGCTATGGATAAACTGGGACTGTTGACTGATTGTTGATGGCTGACATCTGTCCAATGTCTTGGGATAAATGTGGCGTCTTGGGTATATGTGAAGCAACAAAATGGGGTTTGTGAGTGTTTGCTTGTTTTGACTGATTTTTCATGTCTAACGTTTCATTTTCTGAAGGAAATTTCCCCCACGGGGGACAATAAAGTTTTACTACTACTAAACTCCGCACAGAAAGGCCCTCGCCGGCCACGGGGCTCGAACCCAGACCTTCTTGCTGTGAGGCGACAGTGCTAACCACTACACCACCGTGCCGCCCTGAGGGACTTTACTGTGATTTAAAAAAAAAAACCTTTTCTTATCGCTGTCCTTAAAAAAAAAAAAAATAATAATAAATCACATGATAGTTTCTGAGACGGAAATCTGAAATGTGCTGTCTGGATTCAGTTGCTATGATAACGCTGATACTTAACCTCACTCCATGCATGTGCATAACTTCTGATTGGCTAAATCATGGACGGCATGGTGGTGTAGTGGTTAGCACTGATGCCTCACAGTAAGAAGGTTCTGGGTTCGAGCCCAGTTGCTGATGGGAGCTTTTCTGTGTGGAGTTTGCGTGTTCTCCCCGTGTCTATGTGGGTTTCCCCCACAGTCCAAAGACATGTTTAGGTTAATTGGTCGCTCTAAAATTGACTGTGAATGATTGTTTGTCTCTATGTGTCAGCCTGGCGATGTTCCCTGCCTCTCACCCATAGTCAGCTGGGATAGGCTCCAGCTTGCCTGCGACCCTGCACAGGATAAGCGGCTACAGATAATGGATGGATGGATAAATCTCACTAACTGGAAACTTGGTGGATGAGAGCGTAACAGAGATCAGGATCTAATGAGGCTTGGTTATGGTAATAATGTTGACATGAGACTTTTCTAAGATTTTTCTTTCTTCCTGTTATGTCCTGATTAGCTAGAACAGTCCCTGAATGAGACTCGTACAGACAGAGGCCACGTGCTGGCCAACAGGACCAAAAGACTCTATGCTAATAAAATTTAGAAGCAGGTGAGAGGGATTTATTAACACGGCTGGCACCACCACCTATACGTGCACCCGCTTGGCTTTGTGCACTTAGACAGATTTAATCAAGCTGCTACTAATCCATTTAACACGGCGTATAAAGCAAAAGAGGGAGCGTAATTGCCCATAAAGCTGAAGCTGGTAAAAACAGAGAAGCCGATGCTAAGTGAATAAACGCCTGCTAAGTGTTTCCTATAGTTTCTCAGACTGTGCTCATGTTATTACTGCTAGATAAAGACACACAGCACACACACAGACCGGATTATCTGGGAGACTGTGAGAGCTAGCACATGTGTCAGTGTCATAAATTTGTCATGAAATGCAGGTGAGATCAGGCGAGTATTCACATTTCATCACATGCATATAGAGAAAGTTGCACAGAAAACGTCACGTGCAGTAAAATGTATAACGAGCCCGTCAATGACGGTATAGCTCACTCTGGCCGCGTCTAGTCCAGAAGGAATGATCTAAAGTGGGCCACCTTGCGTAATAAATGATGCAAGCTATATACACTATATACAAGCTATAAATATAGAAGCTATATACACCCTAGGAATACCGACCAATTTGCCAGAAAGAATCCAAAACAGCGAGGAATTGACCGAGAAGAAACAATTTTTGCTGAACTGCTCATTAGTCCATAACTTTGTTAATAACTGTAATGAAGCAAATCTGGGTAGAAGTTATAGGCACCCTAGGTACCCCAACCTTCATGCCAGAAAGAATCAAAATTGGTGAAGAATTGAGGGAGAAGAAGCGATTTTTGTGAAATGTGGACAACGCCGGATGGACGACAGACGACGCATGATGGCATAAACTCATCACCTGTCAGCCGGATGAGATAATAATAGAGCTGTGAAAACGTGTGCATGTGTGTGAATGAATTTAACTACATATCCAAAAGAAAAAAAAACAAATCAAAACAAAAAAACACATCTAAAATGTGTAGGATTGTGTCACCTAGAACCATTTTTTACAATTACAGTATGTATTAATTATTACCTACACCAACTGTGTGAGAGGAGGTTACGTTTTCGCCTCCATTTGTTTGTTCCCAACATCTCATCTCATCTCATTATCTGTAGCCGCTTTATCCTGTTCTACAGGGTCGCAGGCAAGCTGGAGCCTATCCCAGCTGACTACGGGCGAAAGGCGGGGTACACCCTGGACAAGTCGCCAGGTCATCACAGGGCTGACACATAGACACAGACAACCATTCACACTCACATTCACACCTACGGTCAATTTAGAGTCACCAGTTAACCTAACCTGCATGTCTTTGGACTGTGGGGGAAACCGGAGCACCCGGAGGAAACCCACACGGACACGGGGAGAACATGCAAACTCCGCAAAGAAAGGCCATCGCTGGCCACGGGGCTCGAACCCAGACCTTCTTGCTGTGAGGCGACAGCGCTAACCACTACACCACCGTGCCGCCTGTTCCCAACATAGCTCAAAAAATAGTGAACGGATCTGGATGAAATTTGGAGAAAGATAGGCCATGGGCCAAGAAACAATTGATTAGATCTCATCTCATTATCTCTAGCCGCTTTATCCTGTTCTACAGGGTTGCAGGCAAGCTGGAGCCTATCCCAGCTGACTACGGGCGAAAGGCGGGGTACACCCTGGACAAGTCACCAGGTCATCACAGGGCTGACACATAGACACAGACAACCATTCACACCTACGGTCAATTTAGAGTCACCAGTTAACCTAACCTGCATGTCTTTGGACTGTGGGGGAAACCGGAGCACCCGGAGGAAACCCACGCGGACATGGGAAGAACATGTAAACTCCGCACAGAAAGGCCCTCGCTGGCCACGGGGCTCGAACCCAGACCTTCTTGCTGTGAGGCGACAGCGCTAACCACTACACCACCGTGCCGCCCCAATTGATCAGGTTTTGATGCAAATCTGGATATGTATGTGGATCAAGGATTTTTTTTTTTTTGGCTCTTCCCAACGCAACTCAAAAACTACTGCATGGATTTGGATGAAATTTGGAGCCAAAATCAAGTGGCTTGATTTTGATGTTGGTAATATGTACATATGCTTCCTCTGGTAGGACAATGATATGTTGCCGGAAGTCCGGTCTTATTGTCCTTAAGTTGGCTCGATTGAAATCACCAGCTATTAAGAGAGCTGCGTCCCTGTGATTAATCTCATAGCTGGAGAGGGCTTCGTGGAGTTCAGATAGGGCAGTGTCCATGTCCGCTTTAGGTGGAATATAAACGGCGCTAAAGATGACTGACGAGAACTCTTGAGGGAGATAGAATGGCCAGCATTTGAGAGTTAGGAGCTCCAAGTTGGGTGAGCAGGAACGGGTTAAAGGTGTTACGTATGTTCATGGGATCACACCATCTGTTGTTGACCATTAAGCACACTCCCCCTCCTCTCAACTTGCTCGACTCCTCGGTGCGGTCCATGCGGCAGACTGATAGAAACTCTGTCGGTTGCACAGCATGGTCCGGGACCAAGGGGGACAGCCATGACTCAGTGAGACAAATAATGTTACAGTCTCGTATATCCCGCTGGTATTTGAGTCTAGCCCAGAGGTCGTCGAGCTTGTTTTCCAGGGACTGGACGTTGGCTAGCAGAATGCTAGGCAGAGGTGGACTATGTGCCCTTCTCCTCAGCCGGTTCCTGGTTCCCGCTCGTTTGCCTCTGGGTCTTTTCCTCGGCCTGAATTTGGCGTGCCCTCCATTGTTGTAGGACCCCCGCAGTATCTTGTCCGGCAGTGTGGAGCTGAATTCCCTTAAAAATAAAGAAACATTGCACTTCTCTCCAATGTCTATCAGAGTCTGTCTGGTGTACGTAGTTAGACAGAGTGCAGGCTGTGCAAAAAAGCTGAAAATAACAATAATTAAAGCTAAATATGTAACCTTCAGGATATTTATTCCAACTGCTGCAGGGACAGAGCCAGGAAGATCGCCAGCGACCCCAGCCACCCAAATAATAGACTGTTCTCCCTGCTGCCTTCAGGGAGATGCTACCGACAGCTGAAGGCCAACACTGAGAGAATGGGGAGGAGCTTCTTCCCTCAGGCCATCAGACTGTTGAACTGTTCACAATAATAGCAAGGTACACTACTATGCACTACTGCACTTTGGACTTTAAGGACTCGTAACCGCACAATCACCACATCTCTGCCACGCTTCCACTCATTAATATAGTTTTTTTTTCTTTCCCCACCTTTCCCTTTATTTCTATTGTTTTTAATTTATCTTATCTATATACTTTTACACTCGCAACGACCTAAGGTACATAAGAATTTCACTGTAATTACTTGTAATTATATGTGACCAATAAAACTTGAACTTGAATGTAGTTTGGTGGAGGTATGCACTCTACTCTACCGAGTGCCCTTCTAGTCTAATAATCTAATTAACAAACAATATACCCAGCCACTGGGGTTGTACAAGCCAGTGCATACTTAGTGTTGGTCACAAGCCCAGATAGACTGGGGAGAATTGCGTCAAGAAGGGCATTCGGTGTAAAACCTATGCCAAATCAAATATGCGGCTCATAAACTGGATGATCTGCTGTGGCGACCCATAATAGGAGCAGCTGAAAGAAGAAGAAGAAGAAGAAGAAGAAACGATATGCCATGAGAGTAATACATTGTTAGAAATAGGGGTACAGTAGGGGTCCATTTCTGTACCCCAAGGTACAGTCTACACTATTGTACCCGCTGGGGCTCATTATTGGACCTCAAGGTAACAATCTTCCCCTTTTCAGGGCCCAAAAGGTACATATATGTTCCCAAGCAGTATATAAAGGTTACAAATCAGTACCTTAGAGGGTATTGCCCCAGTGACAAGCCATTGTACTCCTAAAGGTACGATAATGTACTTTGTTTTCTGAGAGTGTACACTACATCTAAGCAATCTCAAAAGGCGTCTATTGGACATAATGTTAACGCTGTAGTACTTGAGACCTGTCTCAAGATCATTTTTGAAGGTCTTGGTCTTGTCTGGGAATCGACCGCATTTTTACTCGGTCTCGTCTCGGCCTCAGACATGGAGGATTCTGGACTTTATTTCAAGACCGGTCAAGACCACAACTGTGGGAATTTCACTAAATTGTCTGTGCATTGAGGGCGGTGGCATGGTGGTGTAGGGGTTAGCACTGTTGCTTCACAGCAAGAAGGTCCTGGGTTTGAGCCCAACAGCCGGCGAGGGCCTTTCTGTGTGGAGTTTGCATGTTCTCCTCGTGTCCGTGTGGGTTTCCTCCGGGTGCTCCGGTTTCCCCCACAGTCCAAAGACATGCAGGTTAGGTTAACTGGTGACGCTAAATTGACCGTAGGTGTGAATGGTTGTCTGTGTCTATGTGTCAGCCCTGTGATGACCTGGCGACTTGTCCAGGGTGTACCCCACCTTTCGTCCATAGTCAACTGGGATAGGCTCCAGCTTGCCTGTGACCCTGTAGAACAGGATAAAGCGGCTACAGATAATGGATGGATGGATGTCTGTGCATTGTCTGATTTATTTGTTAACATTGTTACTGTGATTGGATGTACTTCCTGCTTCAAATGCGACCGATAATGTGACTCGTTGCTAATTAAAAATTTTTCTTCCTGTTAATGTCTGTCACCCCTCCCCCACCGCTTCACACACACTGGTCTTGTCCTGGCTCGGTCTCGCCCTGCCTTGGTCTTGGTCTTGACTTGATCTGAACCACTCAAAGTCTTGGTCTTGTCTCGGGCTCGATACACTCCAGTCTTGGTCATGACTTGGTCTTAGTTTAGGTGGTCTTGACTACAACCTTACATACTGTATTAAGTCCCCTTCTACAACACTGTTAAACGATATATTATACTAGATCATATACTCTACTATTATACTTTCATTCCATGAAGTTCCATGATTTTCTTATACTGTCTTTCCATGAAGTTCCACATAACAGCTACTTGTAAAGTTGCATTTTATCATCTTCAAAACACTGCAAAGATCAGAAAGTATCCTACACCTGATGCTACCAAGATTGTCATCCATGTGCTAGTTACCTCAAAGCTCGATTACTGCGATGCTCTGTTGTATGGCCTTCCTTCACATCTAATTAAGAAGCTGCAGCACATCCAGAATGCTGCTGCACATCTTGACTCGTTGTCTTCCGAGTCTGATCATGTAACGGCAATCCTTAAGGAGCTTCACTGGCTCCCTGTGGATTATTGTGTAAAGTTTAAAATTCTGATCCTGACCTACAAGACACTTCATGACATGGCTCTTGACTATCTCAAGAATCTAATTCCTCCTTACAAGCAATCACGGCCCTTCCGTTCTTCCAGGAGGAACCTCTTAAAGAAACCTCCCTTCAATCTCAAGACCTGTGGAAGTCGTACTTTTTGTGTTGCTGCTCCTGAACTGTGGAACAACTTACCAGAAGACATCAAGGACTGGACTAACATCGACGGCTTAAACAAATGTGTCTTGAGTCTTTGTTTAATCAGGCCTTTGAATTGTAACTTGTCTCCAGCGCTATTGAATTCACGGAAACAGCGCTTTATAAGTCTATCATCATCATCCTATACCCTATATTGTGAGCGTATAAAGCGAGATTTGGGATTTAACCTAAACTAGAGACCTGCGCAGCCTTTTTCTGATTGGGAGATAGAAGCTACGGTACATAAATAGAAAAAAATAGGCCACTCAGAAATACATAAAGGCCAGGATTCAAACCAATGTTGCAAAATCTGCTCTGTTCCTGGCTAGCACACTCATCCACAGACATCACAAACTGAGGTTATGTAACATGGGACTTACACAGTCAGTACACAGTGGCATCACACCACGACTGTGGAATTGCTAACTGAGGCTGGCACACCAATTACATTCTTTTTTTAAAGATATTTTTTGGGCTTTTTTCACCTTTATTGGATAGGACAGTGTAGAGACAGGAAATGAGTGGGAGAGAGAGAGACGGGGAGGGATCGGGAAATGACCTCAGGTCAGAATCAAACCCGGGTCCCTGGATTTATGGTATGGCGCCTTATCCACCTGAGCCATGACGCCCCCCACCAATTACATTCTTAAACACACACGAACGTAGTTAAACACACACAGATAGACAGGCTTCAGCGAAAGGCTAAGCCAAAAATGATTCCTGTTCGAAGATGTGTAAAAGATGCCAGATGCTGACATGAGTCCAAGGTTTCCTGAGAAATGTAAATTCAAACTAAATATCAATAACAAGAAAGCATTACTGTATATAAACCTGGACCTGAAAGTTAAAATTCATGATAAAATATTTTTGTCTTCTTGTTCGCGGTGGGTGACGGTGATATGACAAAAAAAAAGATCATATCAACGATATTTGTGCAATACAAGATACATCATGGTGCTAACAAACTGCCAACAAAACAGCACTGCAATTAAAAAGAAACCTCGGTCATGGAATATGAAGATTATTTACTTAACACTTCAAACGAGGGGGAGAGGGTGTCAAATCTGGGAAAGAAAAAAAATCATATAAAATGATAGAAAATTAAAGCGAGATGGCCTTTCGATTTCATAAAACCAGTGAAATTAAGTTCCCTCTGAAATGTGGTCGTTGTTATATATTTTTATTTCTGTAATATCTCACAAAATATCGGGCCGTTCTGTGGCTGGGAAGTTATTTAATTTGAGGGGATTAAAGCAAATAACGTGCATGAAATCGCTCGCTTTGTGCAGTCAAGCAGACAGAGGAAGTCCGTGTGTGTGCGCATGCGCAGGTTTCCCTTTGAGCGTGCACCAACAGTTCCATCATTCTGTCGCTAAACGAACAGCTGATCACACCGAGGTGCTCGCTGAGCGCCGATATTTATTAGTTCGGTCCTGCGTTTCCTTTCCTTCGTATATAACATAACGCCTTTTCTTCTCGCTTTCTTTCCGGTACTGTAGTCGGTCTTTCACGTTTCATTCGCACACTCACGTCCTCCATTTTTCTCTCCTGTTTCAAATTTGTATCCCACAATGCCTTGCGTGAATGGGGAAAGCCCACCACGTGATGCATGACGTAGTATCTTGTATTGGGTCATGGTGAAGCAGGAAAAAAACCAGTGCAGAATTTACGGCCACCTGGCCTTAAATTCATTAATTTTTCTATTTAAAAAGAACAAACTAATAAAATTGAAAGTCTGTGATTCAAATTCAGTGGCTTTCGGTCCACTAAACAAAAATAACTGGGTGTCGGGGAAAATTGTTTTTATGACCTACACCTGAAAAATCTGAAAGGCAGTCTAGCTTTAAATAAAGTTTTATAGATTTAACACCAAATTAGCTACTTCAGAATTTGTAATTCTTGTTTAAGAAAAAAAAGCCTTTAAAATATGGATGTGGGCGGCACGGTGGTGTAGTGGTTAGCGCTGTCACCTCACAGCAAGAAGGTCCGGGTTCGAGCCCCGTGGCCGGCGAGGGCCTTTCTGTGCGGAGTTTGCATGTTCTCCCCGTGTCCGCGTGGGTTTCCTCCGGGTGCTCCGGTTTCCCCCACAGTCCAAAGACATGCAGGTTAGGTTAACTGGTGACTCTAAATTGACCGTAGGTGTGAATGTGAGTGTGAATGGTTGTCTGTGTCTATGTGTCAGTTCTGTGATGACCTGGCGACCTGTCCAGGGTGTACCCCGCCTTTCGCCCGTAGTCAGCTGGGATAGGCTCCAGCTTGCCTGCGACCCTGTAGAACAGGATAAAGCGGCTAGAGATAATGAGATGAGATATTATAATGTCACAGTCCACACCAGACTCCCTGTGATTTCTTCATTTAAAAAAAAAAAAGAAAAAAAAACTGTAGTAATTGAAACCTTATAGTTCAATGTTAATACCAACTGAGACTCAAAATGCATTTGAAAATTAAATTGTGTAAATAACTCAGATTTAAATACATGATTTTTTTAAGCATTTGACATCCCGTGTGTGTGTGTGTGTGTGAGAGAGAGAGAGAGTGAGAGGGAGAGAAAAAGAGAGAGTGTGTGCATGGTGGGTCGTTATCCCATACTGTCCCCATGGCATGTTGATTTCTGCAGCTACTGATAAAAAGTTATTTTTAGCACGCGCGAGTCGGCTACGTGTGGCATTCTGGGTCCTGACCTCCGCTCTCTATACTTCCTGTAGCGAGCTCAAACACAGCATCATAACACTCACATGGGGAAATATTTATACGCCATATTATAATCCCATCATCTCACACACACACACACACACACACAGTGTTCCTTTCTACTTTTTGGATAAAAAACATTCGCATCGAGCATCATAAGGAGTATTTCAGCTTGTTAAAGTTGATCTACGAGAGGGTTCCACTTTCACACAGTGTTCCAAGTCATTTTCTTTCTTTCTTTGTCATACTGAAATTGCTTCATAGTCATCACTGGACACAGGGAACATGATAATATCAGAACAACAACAACAAACTCCTTATGCTCTTTCAAAACTCTTTTACAACCTTGCCCAATAAGAGCGACATCATGGTTTCCATGGCAACAGTGACACGCACGTTAATTTTGGCTTTCAAACGTGTCCCGTCACTGCTTAATTCTCGTCTTGTTGTCGTCGTCACCTGCGATTTGTTTCTCTTGGTTTGGATTAATAACGATATTTAACAGCACCAATTTCACTTTTCTTGAGGAATGAAAACGTTTTACATTCCATTTTAATTTATTTATCCACAGAAACTCTTCTCGTCACTGTTATTTTACATTTCTTGGGCTACCAAGTAAAATTTAGCATCTTCAACTTGTCTAATCTGATACGAAACAAGATAAACTACATTTCCCAGAATCCTCAACCAAACAAACAATGAGCTACAGTACAAATGCAGTCACGTGACCTGTTCTAGTTCTCCAGATTTCCACCAAAGCACTGCTTCCACCTGTTCCCGATCCACACACCTATAAAAACACAGACTTTCTGTGAATCTTTGCGAAGTCTTGCTGCTCGTCTTTCACTTTTACACTCACCGGCCACTTTAATACGAACTTGTTCTTGATTCCAAGATTCCTGTTCTTCACAGGAGTGGAACCCAATGTGTTCTTCTGCTGTTGCAGAAGATACTGAGATTCTTTTCTGCTCACCACGGTTGGAACGAGTGATTTATATGAGTTACTATATCATTCCTGGTTAAAAAAAAAACTCAAACCAAAAATGCTCTGGCCATTTTCCTCTGAGCTCTCTTATCAGCAAGGCGTTTGCTTTCACCTACAGAACTGTTGCTCACTCACTCGATGTTTTTTTGTTTTTCGCACCATTCTGTGTATGGATTCTGTGTGTGTGAAAAGCCCAGGAGATCAGCAGGTTCTGAAATACTCAAACCAGTCCATCTGGCTCAAACCAACACCCATGCCACAGTGAAAGGAAGTCACACTTTGGGATCACAATTTTTCCCATTCTGACGTTTGAACATTGTGAACATTAACTGAAGCTCTTGAGTTGGATCTGCGTGATTTTATGCATCAAGGGATCAGCCGATTAGAGAACAGCATCAAACAGCAGGTTTTCCCAGGATGGGTGTTCCTAATAAAGTGGCCAGTGTGCGTACTTTTTTTTTCCTCCTCCCCAAAACTGCAAACTTGTACTTTTGTCACATTTTAAAGTGCTGATGACACGTTTTGGGTTTTGAACATATTTTGGGCTGGAAAACGTCAGCAGTATCTGGCAACAGATACTGCTGACGTTTTCCAGCCCAAAATATGTTCAAAACCCACCAAAATGCACTTGAAACCGCCCAAATGCGCGGGATTCCTCCCAATCTGGCAACACTGCCAGTATTCCAGAGGGGGTCTACTAGTAGCTATGCCGGATCCAAAGACAGTCCTCCTGTCAGAACATGTGTTGTGAAACGACATAAGATAAAGGTACGTAGAGCTATAGATTCTACATGATAATCATAAATGTAATCATAAAGTCGGCGTGATATCAGTCATGTATTTGCTTGTGAAAGCTTGCGGCTTTCATGTAACTGCCGCCTAGCAACGAGAGGCAAAGGGTAAAGAGGGTAGGCTATCATAGATTCTATTCGGAAGAGATCAACACAATTCTAGACTCCCAGAAGAGGAAGAGCTAGCACTAGAGAGTTCACTGGCGTTTTCATGCGCCATTTCCATTGAGTAGAACCAGAGTAGAACAGCCAGTGAACCGCAGCGTGTTCTCCCACTGACGTCACAACATGGCCGCGAGCCACGGACCCAGTTTTCTTGCGCTGTGCAATTAAAAGTTGGATATTTGTGTAACAACAGCTTCTTTTCACGTAATTATAACAGAAATCTAACATGTTTGCCATGTTGTATAGTTTATTTAAGAAATTGCATAGAGTCATGTTCGTGTTATCAGCCCTTTAACAGGCAACTTTTCATCTCCTCCTACCTCAAGTGGAGGAGTTTAAGTATCTTGGGATCTTGTTCACGAGTGAGGGAAGGATAGAGCGCGAGGTCGACAGGCGGATCGGTGCAGCCTCCGCAGTGATGCGGTCGCTTTACCGGTCCGTTGTGGTGAAGAAGGAGCTGAGCCAAAAAGCGAAGCTCTCGATTTACCGGTCGATCTACGTTCCGACTCTCACCTATGGTCATGAGCTTTGGGTAATGACCGAAAGAACAAGATCGCGGATACAAGCGGCCGAAATGAGTTTCCTTCGCAGGGTGGCTGGGCGCTCCCTTAGAGATAGGGTGAGAAGCACAGTCACTCGGGAGGAGCTCGGAGTAGAGCCGCTGCTCCGCCACATCGAGAGGAATCAGCTCAGGTGGCTTGGGCATCTCTTTCGGATGCCTCCTGGACGCCTCCCTGGGGAGGTGTTCCAGGCATGTCCCCTCGAGAGGAGGCCCCGGGGAAGACCCAGGACACGCTGGAGGGACTATGTCTCTCGGCTGGCCTGGGAATGCCTTGGTGTTCTTCCCGAGGAGCTGGCCGAGGTGTCTGGGGAGAGGGAAGTTTGGGCTTCCATGCTCAGACTGCTGCCTCCGCGACCCGGCCCCGGATAAGCGGAAGAAGACGAGACGAGACAAAAAACTTTTCATCAGACAGTCACGCCATTAATTTATAGTGAAATTAAAGTATTGGCACCCCTGACTTCATTTCAGACACTTGAGATCTAGCAGGCTAACAAACCCACTCAACAGTTCTCGTGCTCAAATTCACCCTGTGATGAAGGCAAGCAACAACATCCAACAGCACAACGTCATGGATTCACCTCCGTAAGCATCAAACGTTCGAGTGAAGAAAATCAAGTTTCAGGTGCTTACTCACTCGCTTTAAATAAACATTTTATCCTTCTCTGGATCGTGAATCCAGAACCTATCAAGGATCACTGGGCGTGAGGTGGGATTCCACACTGGGTAGAACATCAGTCCATCACAGTGCACCATGCATACACTACACACATTCACATCTAGGAGCCATTTAGCTTCGTCAATTCACTGACTGGAATGTTTTTTGGGAGATGGGAGAAAATCAGAGAATCCGGAATAAACTCATACGGCCACTGGGACACCATGAAAAATTCCAGAAAGAGAGGAACCGGGGATCAGGATCAAACCAGTGACTCAAGTACTGTTTATCACTTTTAACTGATCGAGTCCACATAACGAGGCATTAATTGACTAATCTAATACAACCCCGATTCCAAAAAAGTTGGGATAAAGTACAAATTGTAAATAAAAACGGGATGCAATGATGCGGAAGTTTCAAAATTCCATATTTTATTCAGAATAGAACATAGATGACATATCAAATGTTTAAACTGAGAAAATGTATCATTTAAAGAGAAAAATTAGGCGATTTTAAATATCATGACAACAACACATCTCATAAAAGTTGGGACAAGGCCATGTTTACCACTGTGAGACATCCCCTTTTCTCTTTACAACAGTCTGTAAACATCTGGGGACTGAGGAGACAAGTTGCTCAAGTTTAGGGATAGGAATGTTAACCCATTCTTGTCTAATGTAGGATTCTAGTTGCTCAGCTGTCTTAGGTCTTTTTTGTCGTATCTTCCGTTTTATGATGCGCCAAATGTTTTCTATGGGTGAAAGATCTGGACTGCAGGCTGGCCAGTTCAGTACCTGGACCCTTCTTCTACGCAGCCATGATGCTGTAATTGATGCAGTATGTGGTTTGGCATTGTCATGTTGGAAAATGCAAGGTCTTCCCTGAAAGAGACGTCGTCTGGATGGGAGCATATGTTGCTCTAGAACCTGGATATACCTTTCAGCATTGATGGTGTCTTTCCAGATGTGTAAGCTGCCCATGCCACACGCACTAATGCAACCCCATACCATCAGAGATGCAGGCTTCTGAACTGAGCGCTGATAACAACTTGGGTCGTCCTTCTCCTCTTTAGTCCGAATGACACGGCGTCCCTGATTTCCATAAAGAACTTCAAATTTTGATTCGTCTGACCACAGAACAGTTTTCCACTTTGCCACAGTCCCTTTAAACTGAGCCTTGGCCCAGAGAAGACGTCTGCGCTTCTGGATCGTGTTTAGATGCGGCTGCTTCTTTGAACTATAGAGTTTTAGCTGGCAACGGCGGATGGCACGGTGAATTGTGTTCACAGATAATGTTCTCTGGAAATATTCCTGAGCCCATTTTGTGATTTCCAATACAGAAGCATGCCTGTATGTGATGCAGTGCCATCTAAGGGCCCGAAGATCACGGGCACCCAGTATGGTTTTCCGGCCTTGACCCTTACACACAGAGATTCTTCCAGATTCTCTGAATCTTTTGATGATATTATGCACTGTAGATGATGATATGTTCAAACTCTTTGCAATTTTACACTGTCGAACTCCTTTCTGATATTGCTCCACTATTTGTCGGCGCAGAATTAGGGGGATTGGTGATCCTCTTCCCATATTGCCAATTGACCTAATGAGTTGCAGTTTGGTCCTCCAGCTGTTCCTTTTTTGTCCCTTTAACTTTTCTAGCCTCTTATTGCCCCTGTCCCAACTTTTTTGAGATGTGTTGCTGTCATGAAATTTCAAATGAGCCAATATTTGGCATGAAATTTCAAAATGTCTCACTTTCAACATTTGATATGTTGTCCATGTTCTATTGTGAATACAATATCAGTTTTTGAGATTTTTAAATTGTTGCATTCCGTTTTTATTTACAGTTTGTACTTTGTCCCAACTTTTTTGGAATTGGGGTTGTATATACTCATGTGGCAGCAGGGGGCGTGGTCAAACATTGATTTGTGAATGGGGGGCAGGGCCAGGGAAAGCAAGTGGCAAAGTGATCTCACCTGTTGTTAATTGGTGTGTGTCTGTCATTGATGGCCGAGTGTTAATAAGGAGAGGGAGAGCAGAGAGGTGGGGGTTCCTGACCAGAGCGTGTGTGCGCATGGGTGTGTAAAGTAAAGTGATGCTGAAAAACTATTTCCGAAATAAAAGAAGTGTTTAGACATCGTTACCCACCTGTCTGTGCTTCAGTATTCCACCCACCTCAGGGACATTCTACAACTCATTATGGTGCAATGGGACGTTTTCACTTCAAAGTTCTAGCATTCCGGTTTGATCCCAAGTTTGGATTACTGTCTCTGTGGACTTTAACATTCAGACCTTTCTGTGTCCATGTAGGTTTCCTCCAGGTTCTCTGGTTTTCTCTTAACTGCTAAAAACAAATTGTGTGTGGATGGACTGGAGTTCCGGGCAGCACGGTGGTGTAGTGGTTAGCACTGTCGCTTCACAGCAAGAAGGTCCGGGTTTGAGCCCAGCGGCTGGCGAGGGCCTTTCTGTGTGGAGTTTGCATGTTCTCCCCGTGTCTGTGTGGGCGGACTGTTTGACGAGTGACCGATCCATTGACGGTAAACAAGGATCGAGTGGACTTCAGTGGCGACTATGATATTGAATTAATTCAACAAAGTGTAAGTACGGGACGAATGTGTTGTATGTGTTGCAGTAGTACACATTATGCAGGTGTTTCGTGGCAAGTCAAATGTTAGCCTTAGCTCCACTACGCAATATAATAGCTGTCTTGCTAACGTTAAACATGCCCGCATAATGTGTACTACTGCAACACATGCAACACATTTGTCCCGCACTTACACTTTGTTGAATTAATTCAATATCATAGTTGCCACTGAAGTCCACTCGATCCTTGTTTACCGTCAATGGATCGGTCACTCGTCAAACAGTCCGCCAGAATCCGAGTAGGGAATGGCTGAGCGTAGCTGTCAGTCAAACACAAGTTAGCCAATGGGAATGCATTCCTGGACAGCCCGCCCACACGTGAAGTTTGTGCCAAAACTGCAAGCAAAAAGTCAGGGAGCGCAAACGAGAAAGCTGGAATTGCAACCAAAATAAATTACGTCAAACAAAACTGAGAAAGACGCGGAACAAAAATAAAAGGTTTCTGAAGAGTAATAGACTGATATTTTGCACGATTACACGAATAATTTGTTTGCCAGTCTAAAAAAATTGACTTTTTATTTATTTTTTTATTTTATTTTTTTTTTATTTTGATTTATCATTTTTGTTTGATATTTCAAAAGTATTGTATGAACATTTTGGCACAAAATTGATTCCATAAGAAAGGTGCTATATAAGTTAAACTTGTTTTTTTTTTTTATATCAGTGCACATTTTGACTTCTTATCCAGCTTGTATATAACATTTCCCGATTTTGATTGCACTTTGTACCTAATTATAGCGCAGCCTTGTTTCTAAGTTTGTCCCCCATCATGTTACACATGCTCTCTCTCCTCCTTCGGATTCCTTAGCCACGTCGCTTCAGTAAATATATCACCCACCTCTACGTGTGACTGTTCCTGAGTGCTGCTATTATGTCCGGCTACTGAATACACACACAGGCCTAATGACTGCTAAAGATCTTTCTGGACTGATAAACACTGAGAGCCTCTGTCTGGGTGGGAGCGATGTACAGGGAGAGATAACACATGTTTCGCCTGATTTTTTTTTTCTATAAAAGGGTGAACACAAGTGGAAACACAACAGAACGTCTCCTGTTTTATTTTAGGGTGGGGGAAAAAAACTTGAGGAAATTCAGAAGAAAATGGAAGCACTGTGCATAAACAAGCAGTGAAGCCAGTTGATTGTAGATGGAGGTTATCTCATCTCATCTCATTATCTCTAGCTGCTTTATCCTGTTCTACAGGGTCGCAGGCAAGCTGGAGCC
The DNA here is from genome assembly GCF_027579695.1 of Neoarius graeffei. Lineage (NCBI taxonomy): Eukaryota > Metazoa > Chordata > Actinopteri > Siluriformes > Ariidae > Neoarius > Neoarius graeffei. The sequence continues at coordinate 12,460,493 of NC_083584.1, forward strand.
TATCCCAGCTGACTACGGGCGAAAGGCGGGGTACACCCTGGACAAGTCGCCAGGTCATCACAGGGCTGACACATAGACACAGACAACCATTCACACTCACATTCACACCTACGGTCAATTTAGAGTCACCAGTTAACCTAACCTGCATGTCTTTGGGGGAAACCGGAGCAAACCCACGCAGACACAGGGAGAACATGCAAACTCCACACAGAAAGGCCCTCACCGGCCACGAACCCGGACCTTCTTGCTGTGAGGCGACAGCGCTAACCACTACACCACCGTGCCGCCCTCGATGGAGGTTATGTTTAGGGACAATACAGCAAGCAGGAACAAACACACCTGAACGGCCAGGAGAAAAATGACACAAGTTATTACAGATGTTAAGAAGTTTCGAGAGAAAAACAAAGCCACAATAAAACCAGAAGGGCGGCACGGTGGTGTAGTGGTTAGCGCTGTCGCCTCACAGCAAGAAGGTCCGGGTTCGAGCCCCGTGGCCGGCGAGGGCCTTTCTGTGTGGAGTTTGCATGTTCTCCCCGTGTCCGCGTGGGTTTCCTCCGGGTGCTCCGGTTTCCCCCACAGTCCAAAGACATGCAGGTTAGGTTAACTGGTGACTCTAAATTGAGCGTAGGTGTGAATGTGAGTGTGAATGGTTGTCTGTGTCTATGTGTCAGCCCTGTGATGACCTGGCGACTTGTCCAGGGTGTACCCCGCCTTTCGCCCATAGTCAGCTGGGATAGGCTCCAGCTTGCCTGCGACCCTGTAGAACAGGATAAAGTGGCTAGAGATAATGAGATGAGATGAGAATAAAACCAGAAACATGTCTTGTGTCAGTCTTTGGTTGTAAAGGTGTCATAATACGTATAGAGGAACCAAGTTTAGGATGTGCTTCTGCTAACAGAGTGGAACCAAGCCAGTGAAAACTGCAACGTGCATCACTACTAGATAAGCCAGGAATCTGAAAAATGTCTCGTTTACATCCCGTGAAAACTGATGAAGTTACAGTTATCATGGAAGCGCAATCTCAGTAAAAGCATTCCTTTGGTTTGGTCTCATATGCGTTCCTTCAGAAATGTTTGCACGCACAGTTATTTCACAGAACTGATGAGTCAAGTTCTGATCTCAGTTACAGGGTTACGGTTAAAGGAGAACTGAAGTCATTTTTAAATTTGCTTTATTTCTTAATTAACATGTTATTCAATGACGTTTTCGGTTTTAGTAACCTTATATCGTGACTCATATTGGCAACTAATTGCAATTAAATATTATACTTATCGGCCTGTTCGGTTTTTAGCCGTGTTGAATTTAGTTCGTTTGATCCACGGCAGGCGTCGCTTATCCACGCAATCTTCACAAGACTTGTGCGAGACTTCGAAACGTGAAGCGTCAGCCAGGTGTCAGTGCCGCCATTTTGAAAACTGTTTTCCAAACGAAATATTGCACAAAAACGAGTTTAAATGACGATTACTGCCTACTTTTTTCAAACTTTCCTGATTGCTATCAAAACAAACAAAACTTCCGGCTTGATCACATCAGCATTCGAAAGAGGGCACACGCGCCTTTTGACAACGTTGGCAGATGTTGGTCACTTTGATTTCCGCTGTACGTTTTACTTCCGTCCTACGATGTCTCGCACAGGTCTCAACGAATCTCGTTCACGGCCATCGCTTTGACATACGGACTGATATATTACAGAGCATATTTCAGACACTCAGAACTTGCTATAGCAGCGACAAAATAGCGATCAAAAATGCATTCCGATATTTAATAAAATGAGATAAATAGAATTTCGATAATAAAAAATTTGCCTTCAGTTTTCCTTTAAAAATCTTTGCAGGTCGGCATCCTTTGCGCTTAAGCGCATTGGGAGTATCTGCAACTATCTCGACCTGCCTAGCACAGAAAAACTGATCCATGCCTTTTAATAACCATGAAACTGAATTACTGAAATAGCCTCCTATATGGTCCACCAGACAAGGATGTTTTTGAAACTTCAGCGTATTCAGAACTCTGCCGCTCGTCTCGTCACCAAATCTAAGAAGTCTGACCAGATCACACCAATTCTCCGTAATCTTCATTGGCTCCCTGTACGCAAGCACATCACTTACAAGATTCTGCTGATCACTTACAAGGTCCTAAATGGTACAGCACCTGGATACCTGGCTGATTTGCTTACTCTGCCTAAGTCAAACGGAGTTCTACGACTTCATGCTAACGATAATTTACGCCTCTCAAAACCAAAGTTTAGTACTAAGACCTAATGGTTCTCACGTGTTTTCCATCTGCGCGCCCATATTATGGAACGATTTGCCACTATCTATAACAAACACTCCATACACTGACACTTTTAAAGGGAAACTTAAGATTCGTATTTGATGCATAAATTACTTTTATTTGTGATCATTTTTAATAACGCTTGATGATCATGATGCCAGGCTCTTAACATCTCATCTCATCTCATTATCTGTAGCCGCTTTATCCTGTTCTACAGGGTCGCAGGCAAGCTGGAGCCTATCCCAGCTGACTACGGGTGAAAGGCGGGGTACATCCTGGACAAGTCGCCAGGTCATCACAGGGCTGACACATAGACACAGACAACCATTCACACTCACATTCACACCTACGCTCAATTTAGAGCAGGGGTGGGCAATTATTTTTTCCATGGGGCCGCATGAGAAACAGAAAATTTTGTGGAGGGCCGGACCAAAAGGCTGAACTAAATTCTGCGTAATATTAATTGTATTTCTTTATATAAAGCAATAAATAACCTTGTTTTTTATTGTAATTTATTCAATCAAATTTCCCAAAACAATGGTTAACAAAATGTGAACGTTTGTACCATTTTTTTTTTCAGTCACATTCACCCCAAAACACAATAAAGACATCACAATATTGTCTTTCTACTCCAAATATCAAACAAGATACATCATATTATAATAATGATGCCGTGTCAATTCGGTGTAGGTATCAGATCTACAGATCGGCTCAGGCTCTGGCGCCTGCTGGTGACGTCATGCTATGTGATTGGCTGGACCGTTTGAAGGATGACGTACAAGTTTGTGGTTAGTCTGGACAAATTACGGAAGTAGTTATCGCGGGATTAGGTTTCGTGGGATTTCATGTCATGTTCATGTCGCACGCATTGCGTTTTTGTTGAACACAACTTCAAAATAAAAGCAATGCGCATTCAGTCCATGCATGAGGTAAAATTAGAAAATACGTTTATTTTGTAATTTCTAATTAAGCTTACGCCGGCCGGTCAGAATGAACCAAAGGGCCGATTGCGGCCCGTGGGCCGTAAAATGCCCAGGTCTGATTTAGAGTCACCAGTTAACCTAACCTGCATGTCTTTGGACTGTGGGGGAAACCGGAGCACCCGGAGGAAACCCACGCGGACACGGGGAGAACATGCAAACTCCACACAGAAAGGCCCTCGCCGGCCACGGGGCTCGAACCTGGACCTTCTTGCTGTGAGGCGACAGCGCTAACCACTACACCACCTTGCCGCCCTGGCACTTAACATGTGATAGAATAATTAGAATTATCCACATTCACTGAATATGAGCAATCGCACACTCTGATTGGCTACTCTACTACTAGGATATCGGCTCATATACCGTGAGTAGAGAAAAACAAAATGGCGGAATGTGTTGCTGAACCAACCGAGGGCAAAATAAAAACTACTCGAAAACAAAACCCCGAAAAATACAAAAAAAACCAAAACAACAAAATATGAAATGAAAATATGATTGTGAGAACGTATCGTTTTTTATTTTTCAATAATAATTATTATTATCGCATTTTTCACAAATTGCTACTGTCATTTCACTGGTTTGGGTGGCACGGTGGTGTAGTGGTTAGCACTGTCACCTCACAGCAAGAAGGTTCTGGGTTTGAACCCAGCAGCCCATGGGGGCCTTTCTGTGTGGAGTTTGCATGTTCTCCCCGTGTCCGCGTGGGTTTCCTCCGGGTGCTCCGGTTTCCCCCACAGTCCAAAGACATGCAGGTTAGGTTAACTGGTGACTCTAAATTGACCGTAGGTGTGAATGTGAGTGTGAATGGTTGTCTGTGTCTATGTGTCAGCCCTGTGATGACCTGGCGACTTGTCCAGGGTGTACCCCGCCTTTCGCCCGTAGTCAGCTGGGATAGGCTCCAGCTTGCCTGCGACCCTGTAGAACAGGATAAAGCGGCTACAGATAATGAGATGAGATGAGAATAAAACCAGAAACATGTCTTGTGTCAGTCTTTGGTTGTAAAGGTGTCATAATACGTATAGAGGAACCAAGTTTAGGATGTGCTTCTGCTAACAGAGTGGAACCAAGCCAGTGAAAACCGCAACGTGCATCACTACTAGATAAGCCAGGAATCTGAAAAATGTCTCGTTTACATCCCGTGAAAACTGATGAAGTTACAGTTATCATGGAAACGCAATCTCAGTAAAAGGATTCCTTTGGTTTGGTCTCATATGCGTTCCTTCAGAAATGTTTGCACGCACGGTTATTTCACAGAACTGATGAGTCAAGTTCTGATCTCAGTTACAGGGTTACGGTTAAAGGGGAACTGAAGTCATTTTTAAATTTGCTTTATTTCTTAATTAACGTGTTATTCAATGACGGTTTCGGTTTTAGTAACCTTATATCGTGACTCATATTGGCAACTAATTGCAATTAAATATTATACTTATCGGCCTGTTCAGTTTTTAGCCGTGTTGAATTTAGTTCGTTTGGTCCACGGCAGGCGTCGCTTATCCGCGCGATCTTCACGACACTTGTGCGAGACTTCGAAACGTGAAGCCACGTGTCAGTGCCGCCATTTTAAAAACTGTTTTCCAAATGAAATATTGCACAAAAACGAGTTTAAATGACGATTACTGCCTACTTTTTTCAAACTTTCCTGATTGCTATCAAAACAAACAAAACTTCCGGCTTGATTACATCAGCATTCGAAAGAGAGCGCACGCGCCTTTTGACAACGTTGGCAGATGTTGGTCACTTTGATTTCCGCTGTATGTTTTACTTTTAATTTTTAATAACGCTTGATGATCATGATGCCAGGCTCTTAACATCTCATCTCATCTCATTATCTGTAGCCGCTTTATCCTGTTCTACAGGGTCGCAGGCAAGCTGGAGCCTATCCCAGCTGACTACGGGCGAAAGGCGGGGTACACCCTGGACAAGTCGCCAGGTCATCACAGGGCTGACACATAGACACAGACAACCATTCACACTCACATTCACACCTACGCTCAATTTAGAGCAGGGGTGGGCAATTATTTTTTCCATGGGGCCACATGAGAAACAGAAAATTTTGTGGAGGGCTGGACCAAAAGGCTGAACTAAATTCTGCGTAATATTAATTGTATTTCTTTATATAAAGCAATAAATAACCTTGTTTTTACAAGCTGCTAAGACTGGTAAGAGTGTGGAAAAAACGAGGTTGCCTTACAAAAAAATGTAATTTATTCAATCAAATTTCCCAAAACAATGGTTAACAAAATGTGAACGTTTGTACCATTTTTTTTCAGTCACATTCACCCCAAAACACAATAAAGACATCACAATATTGTCTTTCTACTCCAAATATCAAACAAGATACATCATATTATAATAATGATGCCGTGTCCATTCGGTGTAGGTATCAGATCTACAGATCGGCTCGGGCTCTGGCGCTTGCTAGTGACGTCATGCTATGTGATTGGCTGGACCGTTTGAAGGATGACGTACAAGTTTGTGGTTGGTCTGGACAAATTACGGAAGTAGTTATCGCGGGATTAGGTTTCGTGGGATTTCATGTCATGTTCATGTCGCGCACATTGCGTTTTTGTTGAACACAACTTCAAAATAAAAGCAATGCACATTCAGTCCATGCATGAGGTAAAATTAGAAAATACGGTTATTTTGTAATTTCTAATTAACCTTACGCCGGCCGGTCAGAATGAACCAAAGGGTCGGATGCGGCCCGCAAAATGCCCAGGTCTGATTTAGAGTCACCAGTTAACCTAACCTGCATGTCTTTGGACTGTGGGGGAAACCGGAGCACCCGGAGGAAACCCACGCGGACAACATGCAAGCTCCACACAGAAAGGCCCTGGCCGGCCACGGGGCTCGAACCCGGACCTTCTTGATGTGAGGCGACAGCGCTAACCATTACACCACCTTGCCGCCCTGGCTCTTAACATGTGATAGAATAATTTGAATTATCCACATTCACTGGATATGAGCAATCGCACACTCTGATTGGCTACTCTACTACTAGGATATCGGCTCATATACCGTGAGTAGAGAAAAACAAAATGGCGGAATGTGTTGCTGAACCAACCGAGGGCAAAATAAAAACTACTCGAAAACAAAACCCTGAAAAATACAAAAAAAAAACAAAACAACAAAATATGAAATGAAAATATGATTGTGAGAACGTATCGTTTTTTTATTTTTCAATAATAATTATTATCGCATTTTTCACAAATTGCTACTGCCATTTCACTGGTTTGGGTGGCACGGTGGTGTAGTGGTTAGCACTGTCACCTCACAGCAAGAAGGTTCTGGGTTTGAACCCAGCAGCCCATGGGGGCCTTTCTGTGCAGAGTTTGCATGTTCTCCCCGTGTCCGCGTGGGTTTACTCCGGGTGCTCCGGTTTCCCCCACAGTCCAAAGACATGCAGGTTAGGTTAACTGGTGACTCTAAATTGACCGTGAGTGTGAATGGTTGTCTGTGTCTATGTGTCAGCCCTGTGATGACCTGGCGACTTGTCCAGGGTGTACCCCACCTCTCGCCCATAGTCAGCTGGGATAGGCTCCAGCTTGCCTGCGACCCTGTAGAGCAGGACAAAGCGGATACAGATAATGAGATTTTGTATAAAGTTTTTATTTTTGAATTTGCAAAAAAATAAACATGCTCTGTTTCTCAAAATCCAGTGAATGTGGATAGAATAAAACAGGTATTCCACTCAATCGCGTCGTACATGACTTATAGACAACTCGGTGCTACGCGCCTCGTCGGCTATCAGCTCATGTACGACGAGATTGAGTGAAATAACTTATATATTCTTCTTATAATGAAGAGGTTTTATATAATGTGCTTTTGTTCCAGGATATTCATGCCTTGGAATTCCTTGGTTCTGATTGGTCAGGGTGTCGATCAATCACCGACAACAGCAGCAAATCACAGGTCTATATTAACGTGCTTATTCAAATATGTTATCATTTCTATTGTTATTGTAAGAACTAATTCATTCACAGAGACATGTATGGCAGATACTCCATGCAGACAAGCTAAAAGTTTTTGATTTGCTGAATTTTGCATTTTCCGTTTCATATTTATGGGACGAGTCTCCAGTGTCGGGGTAAAGAAGCTGTACATTTAAGTCTTTTAACCTGGTCTTCATGATTTTGTGTTTCCTTGTTAACCTACAGCACCAGAACATCAAGGGCGTAGCAGCTCATTTGACCTGCCCTCAAAACAACCATGACCACCAAAATATCAAACAGAAGCGAAATGTGACAGTGTGAGAGGACCAACCTCCACAACAAATTGTTTACAACAGGAAAATCAACAAAGGATTAAGTTTTGTTCCTCAAGGGAAGATCAACCCGAAACATCGAACAGAACTGGAATCGGATGAGAAACGAGAGCAGAGATACAATTCTAATGAGAGGCCTGGAAAATTTGTTAATTTGGCCTAATTATGAACTCGTCAGCAAAAACAACCACCAAGTTTTGTGCAGGGTGATGAGTTCTTTCAAACAAAACAATCGGAACGGAAATCCATGGAGAACTGACGGAGGAAATACGATTTAACTGAATTGTGGACGACGGACGCCACGCCATGCCATGGCAACAGCTCATTGGCCTTATGGACAGATCAGCTGACAAGTTGTGCGGGGTTTTTTTTCCCCTTTTTGTCCGAGAGGCTGGTGAAGGAACGACTGTTTATAGCTGGTGTAACGTAACTAACTATAAAGTAACTGACTTGTTTCACAGACATTTTAAAACCTTAAATTGTTGTTAAACTACTGTATGAAATTGTTAGTGTTGGCAAATTCTTATGCTATAAGAGGAACAAAACACTTTGGGACATGCTGTTTTTGGAAAATAATCAACACCAAGCAGATAACAGTAACTCCTTACAGATCCCACACCCTCACAAGAGGAATACAATGTCCTTTAACATGAACGTAAGCTACAATTATTATGAGTCACATGTGATGGGAAAAGCAGATGCGATCTGATAGAGCGCGTTTTTGTTTTTTGGCCATCTGATCAGCAGTAGCCTCTGCTTTTATTTCATTACAACACTAATGGATGATGTTTTGTTGAGCTTCACAATGCATCCAGATTTCACAAACTTCTCCAAACATCTAAATCCCACTTCATTAGAATTTCTCAGAGAAGCTTGAACCATTTGCTTATGACAAATGCACAGCCGTGTTTGGATTAGAGGCACTTGGAAACAAAACAGTGTGTCAACATCCAAGAAAGAAATACTTTATGCCTGAAGTTAACCAAAGTTAAACCGTTTAGCATCGATCGCTTCATTTCAGCAAACACCTGACCGTCATTATGTGAAAAATATACATGCCAAGATTTCTGAAAGATGAAATTATGACTGCACTCTGTCTGCATTAAACTTTTTAAAGACGTTTGAGTGTTCAGAGGTCTGTTTAAAGCAGAAAAAAAAATCCAATAGCAAAGTCAATGTTTCTGTTGGCTTTAAATCAATTTAAAGACCCAAAGTATGTGCACTTAAGTTGGACATTAAACAGAGTTCAGAACTGCTCGGTGTCTTTTTAATGTCAGCAGCAAGTCACTATTCGACTGTGTGTGCGTGGCTGTGTCCGAAACCTACGCTACATTATGTGAATCAAAAAAAAAAAATCAAATCATAGTAAAATTCTTTTCTCAGTTCATTTCCATTCAGTGTCGATTCTGTAGCGCTGGATAAACTAGAGTGCCATCATTCCAGATTATTCCCTGAGACATTACAGGATAGAGACGTTGTACCATATGACCAAACACACACACACACAATTCTTAAAGTGTCAGAATAAAATGAATAAAAGAACAAGAATTTAAAAAAGAGGAGAAACAATGTTGGAAAACTCATCTCATCTCATCTCATTATCTCTAGCCGCTTTATCCTGTTCTACAGGGTCGCAGGCAAGCTGGAGCCTATCCCAGCTGACTACAGGCGAAAGGCGGGGTACACCCTGGACAAGTCGCCAGGTCATCACAGGGCTGACACATAGACACAGACAACCATTCACACTCACGGTCAATTTAGAGTCACCAGTTAACCTAACCTGCATGTCTTTGGACTGTGGGGGAAACCGGAGCACCCGGAGGAAACCCACGCGGACACGGGGAGAACATGCAAACTCCGCACAGAAAGGCCCTCGCTGGCCACGGGGCTCGAACCCGGACCTTCTTGCTGTGAGGCGACAGCGCTAACCACTACACCACCGTGCCGCCCTGTTGGAAAACTGTGAGTGAATTTTAATATGACCCCAAAGTCTAAATGCTTATATTGAGAAACAACGAATCTGACTTCAACAGATGATTACTATCATGTACTGCACATGCCATCTTACTCAATACTCATTCATCAGTGATGTATTACACATCGAGCATAGGCATGTAACAAGTCAATCAATTCATGATATTGGGTTCATGAACTGATTTTCCATATGTATGAACTAGGGATGGTGAAAACTAAAAAAAATCTTGACCGACCACCGAGCCTCATTAGCCGGTTAAAGTCAGTTAACCTATGAGTTTAAAATTCTAGAATTGGAATTATTACAGGGATGCAAACGGCGCGCCTTTTGGCGGATGCCACCTTTTTCATGGCTGAATCGCGCAGATCCGATTTTTTTTTTAAGGGGGGCGTTGGAGTGTCTGATTATAATTTCATCAAAGTAAATTCTGTATATAAGCAAATGCCGTTACAGTCCATGAAACATAGGAAGTATAAGTATGAGAAGAAAACAGTAAATCGCGCAAACATGCGCAGCTTTCTGATTTACTGTTTTCTTCTCATACTTATACTTCCTATGTTTCATGGACTGTAACGGCATTTGCTTATTTAGTAATTTTAATACAGAATTTACTTTTAAATTATAATCAGACACTCCAACGCCCCCCCTAAAAAAAAATCGGATCTGCGCGATTCAGCCGTGAAAAAGTCGGCATCTGCGCCTTTAGTTTGTGTGGAGAGATATGATCTGCAATAACATGCATTGTTGGCTACAGACCGAAACATACTTTCAGAATGCACTGGCCAAGGCAGGACTAAACTCGATGTGCCTTCTAATAATAATTAAAAAAAACAGAATAGTAATTTGTAAGCTAAAAAGCCTGTGTTTACACTTTTCTTTCACCGAGTGGCAGCTGTCTTCAGCTGGGGTGGGACATGACTGAATGGGTGTTTCTGATTTGTCAGCTGTCGTCCTTACACCGCATGGCATGCCCCAAGCATTTACAACACAGAATTCCAGGTTCTATGCTCCAAAATCGGCAGCTTCAAAACGATTGATTTTTTTTTAACCGACAACCAAAAAAAATTAACCGGTTGACGTTGATTCGGTCAACCATCGGTCAAACGGTCATCGGTTAACATCCCTAGTATGAACCTTTGCTTGGGCACATTCAGAACATGAAGCGATGAACTGGTTTATCTCCGTGAGCATGTTTTCCCACCAATACTTGGTTCTTAACATTTGGTGTGTGCATTGACTGCCTGGGTGTCCTGTGGCTGGAGATGTGTGTACCCAGGTGATGAGTCTGCTATGAAGATGCTTGGGTACGTAGAGGAGACCAGGTGAGAAATGGATGGGATGGGCTTTAGGCTGTGAACTCGTTATTTCTTTGTTCAGTTCCCAGGTAATAGACCATATGAAGCATTGTGGAGGAAAGACAGGCTGAGCAGATGAGTCATGGTGTGAAGGACCAAAAGTTCTGGATAGGGTGTCTGCTTTGGTGTTCTTAGAACCTGGGCAGAATGAAATAGTGAAATTGAATCGAGTAAAGAATACTGCCCACCTGGCCTGACGTGGGTTTAACCGTTTGGCTTTCTGGAGATATTCTAAGTTCTTATGATCAGTGAGGATGACAAAGGGGTGAGTGGCTCCCTCTAGCCAGTGTCTCCACTCCTCGAGGGCTAGTTTAATGGCAAGCAATTCTCTGTTTCCCACATCGTAATTCCTCTCTGCTGAAGATAGCTTTCTTTTCGAAGAAGTTACAGGGTGTAGCTTCTGCTTCTCCCCCAGGCATTGGGAGAGGATGGCCCCTCCTCCAGTGTCTGACGCATCCACTTCTATGATGAATGGCTTGGTGGGGTTGGGATGTTGGAGTATGGGGGCTGACGTGAAGGCTAGCTTGAGCTTACTGAAGGCTTCTTCTGCCACCAAGTTCCAGCCCAGGCGCTTGACCCTTCTTTAGTAAAGCTGTCAGAGGGGCTGCCAGAGAACTGAAACCTCAGATGAACCAGTGGTAGAAATTTGCAAAGCCCAAGAACCGTTGAAGATCCTTAATGGATTTGGGGATCAGCCAAGACGTGATGGCTGATACTTTGGATGAATCCATGCTTACTCCCTCTGCACTGATGACATAGCTGAGGAACAAAATCTTGCTTTGATGAAATTCACACTTCTCCACTTTTACGTAAAGGTGGTTCTCCAGTAGATGCTGGAGGACTGTCCTGACGTGTTCCTGGTGGCTTGTGATATCAGCGGAGTAAATCAAGATGTCATCAATGTAGGCAATGGCATATTTCCCCAGCATTTCCCGTAGCACGTCATTGATCAGGCACTGGAACACGCTGGGAGCCGAGGAAAGGCCATAAGGCATTACCCCGTACTCGAAGTGTCCCGTGGTCATGCTGAAGGCCGTCTTCCACTCGTCACCTTTCTGGATCCTGATCAGGTTGTATGCATTACGAAGGTCTAGTTTGGAGAAGATTCGTGTGGCTCTTAGTTGCTCCAATGCCGCCGGGGCCAGGGGAAAGTGGATAAGGGTATTTTACCATGACCTGATTAAGACCTCTGTAATCTATGCATGGCCTTAGTCCACCCCCTCGTTTGTCCAAGAAAAAGAAACCAGCCGACGCAGGAGACTTGGAAGGGTGGATATATCCTTGCTTAAAGGCCTCCTGAATGTACTCCTCCATGGCACTCTGTTCCTTCTGAGATAAGGGATAGATTTGTCTGTGTGTAGAAGACATACCCGTCAGTAAGTCGATTGCACAGTCATATGGCCGGTGTGGAGGTAGCCCGCAGGCCTTCCCCTTACTGAAGACTTCAGATAGATCCCGATAACATTCCAGAACGTTGTCCATGGAGTCTGGTTGTGGACTTTCTACTGAGGTGGATGACACTTGGACTTGGGGATGAGAAATACAGCTCTGGAAGCACGTGGGAGACCACTGTAGAATCTCCTTATTTTGCCAGGAGATCAAAGGACCGTGCAACTGTAGCCAGGGGTATCCAAGGACAATGTCGTGGTTAATGGTAGTGGTCACGTACAGGGAGATGACTTCCTTGTGTAACGCTCCCACTTGAATCTGGACGGGTTGGATGCATGTTGTGACAAGTCTGTCGTCTATGGCTCCTCCATTGATGGCCTTAATGCTGAATGCGCTGTGCAGAGGGGTGGTAGGCAGGTTAAGCCTCTGTACGATGGTTCTACTAATGAAGTTCCCCTCTACCCCTGAGTCAATGAAAGCAAAAAGGACATAGGTGGAGGATGCTACCCTTAGCACCGTAGAAATTTTAAATGACAGACTTAATTTCTCTCACTGGAAATGTTGGTTCTGCTGGTGTCTTATCTGGAGACTCATGGACTGGACGGACTGGACAGTGCCGAATGTTATGCTCAACGCTCCCGCAGAAGAAGCATAAACCCTCCCTACGCCATCTCACATGCTCAGCACGAGTTAGCCTAGCTCGTGATACTTCCATTGGAGAACTATCCACAGAAGGCTGTACTGGCTTGTGACAGTCATGGAGAGAGGGTCTGTGTTTTAACAGTTGGTCTATGCAGATAGCGAGGTCAATGAGGGAGTACAAGGTGAGATTCTCATCTCTGCAGGCTAGTTCACTGATGATTTCAGGGCGCAGACCTTGGCGAAACACTGCCTTGAGGGCTGGGTCGTTCCACCCACTCGCAGCTGCTAGTGTCTTGAAGTCCAGAGTATATTCAGCAACACTTCAAGAGCCTTGGGAGCTGGCGAGTAGACTCTCACTGACTTCAGTTCCCTCTGGTTCATGGTCAAAAACTCACTTGAACAAGGAGAGGAAGTGCTTGTAGGAAGTAGGCCATCTACTCCGCCCATGTAAAGGCCTTGGAGGCATGGTGTAACAACAGCCAGTTAGAAATAAATGTGACAAAAACAACGGAGCTACTCTTTTGTAAGAAGCAAGGCCTGACAACAGAGCCAGTCTCACTCTGTGGTCAATGTGTTGAAACTGTGCAAACTTTTAAATATCTTGGCACATTTCTTGACTGTCAGCTGTCAGAGAACACAGATTATATTTTTAAGAAGTGTTCTCAGAGACTCAGCCTTCTCAGAAGATTGAGCTGTTTTGGTGTTAGCCCTCAGATGTTAGAGCTTGTGTACACAACACATTGAGAGTATCTTAACATTCCATCTCCCTGCTTGGTTCAGACACTTAAGTTGTAAGTGCAAAAATAAAGCTGTTTTCACATATATACCGGTACGATAGTGGTATAACTGTATCGATACAAAGTATAGCGGTACAGTTTAGTGCATCTGTCCACACTAGCGAGAAATGTTTGCGGTTTTCTTTCACGGTAGTTGAAATGCGCGTGCGCGAAATGTTTCCGTGGTTACCGAGTAACTTCCTTCCGAGAATATCTCATCTCATCTCATTATCTCTAGCCACTTTATCCTTCTACAGGGTCGCAGGCAAGCTGGAGCCTATCCCAGCTGACTATGGGCGAAAGGCGGGGTACACCCTGGACAAGTCGCCAGGTCATCACAGGGCTGACACATAGACATAGACAACCATTCACACTCACATTCACACCTATGCTCAATTTAGAGTCACCAGTTAACCTAACCTGCATGTCTTTGGACTGTGGGGGAAACCGGAGCACCCGGAGGAAACCCACGCGGACACGGGGAGAACATGCAAACTCCACACAGAAAGGCCCTCGCCGGCCCCGGGGCTCGAACCCAGGACCTTCTTGCTGTGAGGCGACAGCGCTAACCACTACACCACCGTGCCGCCCCCTTCCGAGAATATGGCGGATGAAACAACGTGTGTGTGCTTTTTGTTGTCGGTGTACAGTCTGTATTTCTGGTGGTCATTTATTCAGTCGAATCGTATAAAACGCGCGAGGCAGTTCCAACTGTTCCAACTGTTCCTGGCATCGCTCGTCTCCCCAAAGCTCCAACAAACACACAACTTCATCTTTGCTCCATGTAGCTCCACGGTGGTTTTGAGCCATTTTGACGTTTTATTTACAGCTGGAAAGCACGGGTGTATTGTATTGTATGAATAACCCGGAAGAAGTAGGAATGGTTCATTGCGCATGCGCATTATATTTGTATCGATACAGAGCCGCTTCATCTGTCCACACTACAGCGAAGCGCTACAGTACCGATACTGTACCGGTACGAAACCCATACATTTGTGGGTTTCGTACCGATACAGTTATACCGCTACAGTACCGGTATAGTTGCTAGTGTGGACAGGTGTTACGGTACGAAAGTAGTATCGTATCGGTACAAAATCCCTAGTGTGGACAGGGTATAAATTAAATAGGATTGTGTCAATGGCAAGCAAAATAGTGGGAAAACCCCAAAAACATCTAGCTAACCTCTACACTGAAAGGCTGAGAAGGAAATCTGCAAGAATAGTGGCAGACTGTTTCCATCCTTTTTTTAGCCAATTTGAGCTTCTGAAGTCTGGGAGGCGCTATAGGGCCTCTCTGGCTAAAAGTGTATTTAAAAAATCTTTTATTCCAAATGCCATTCGTATTCTTAACTCAACAAAGTGAGTGATCCACAGACACTGATAACTGCTATTTGTCCTTTTACTTTATTTTATTTTATTCTATTTTGCACAACCCTCTGTGTTTGTTGTCTGTGTTGCTGTTTGTCAAGTTGTGTTGTTGAAATGTGTGTTGTTTGCATGTTATATGTGATGGTGAGCCAAAGATAATTTTCCACCTTGGTAGACAATAAAGATTTATTCTATTCAGTTCTATTCTATTCTAGTTGGCTCACCACCCTTGTTCCAAATAGCGGTAGCCCAGTGGAGCGCTTTGCCAGCGAGAAAGGATATGAATTTAGCGATTTTATGTTCATCAGACAAGTTAGGCATGGTGGTGAAATACATAGGACATTGGAGTAAGAAACCTTTACATGTGATGGCATCTCCAGTGAACTTCTCTGGAGTGGGGAGCTGCAGCACTGGGCTCGGAGAAGACTCGGGGTGTGCTAGGAGGGCCTGCGACATCACAGTTGCAAGCTGTGTCATCCCGGTGTTGAGATCAGCGAGCAACTGTTGATGTTCTCCCACCAGACGCCCCTGTGCATTCAGAGTAGTCTGCTTCGTATCCTCCACTACATCCATGTAGGTGAAGTATCCTGTTAGAGTGCAGGCACTTACGGATGTATGCACGGAGGATGGTGGAGCGCAGACTGTCAACGAAGCCAAATCGATAGACGGAAATCGGAGCGGAAAAACAAGCAAAGGTCAGGCAATCGACGAACAACTTAGTGAAGGCAAGACAAAGAGCGAAAACTAGAAACAGGAAGCAAAAAGGTCAGAAAATACGAGGAGCAATCAGAAGAGATACAAGGCTTGGTAGGTACTGAGCTAGCAGGACAATACTTCGCAGGGATGTGTGTGTTTGGGGAGTTTAAGTAGAGGGACCAGTAATTGAGGAAATGGAAAACAGCTGAGATTCAGTACGCTGGCGATAGAGGGCGCTGTAGTCCTGGGTGTCCATGTTTGTAGTCTCCTCAGCGGGTTTACTGACAGCTGGCTTTTTTTCATGGTCTATCAGATATATTCCATTCAGCTACTCGTCTTCGACTTGTTCAGTATCATGCTAGCTGAATGGAATATATCTGATATACCACTCAACGCAGGCCAATATTATTTAAATATTTAACATGATGTTAATATCACTGCTTTCATGTAACTTTGAGAGGCAGAGTACAGTCTTGGTGCTTAGATAAGCTTTAGGTTTATACTTAATAGCAGTTATTTTTGTAGGATTTCAGCTTTGAGTAAAAATGTGCAGTAAACCAGTAGCATAATAACCAGAGACATTTAGTCATATTAATGCATGTTTGATAAACACTGCAGAGAAAAGCCACATGGTGAGATATTTAACAATTATTCCATGAAATCAAGTCGTACATGAGCTGATAGCCGACGAGGCGCGTAGCACCAAGTTGGCTATAAGCTACGTACAATGAGGTTGAGTGGAATAACTGTTTTATTCTATCCATATTCACTGGATTTTGAGAAACAGAGCATTTTATTGTCATTTTTGCAAATTTGATAAATAAAAACTTCATACAAAACATCCGACAAAATTATTTCCACTTAGAATGTAAACAAACCAGCGAAATGCCAGTAGCAATTTAATAATAATAATACTTCTTGAAAATAAAAAAAAAATATGTTCTTACTATCAAATACTTTTATTCCATAGTTTGTTGCTTTTTTTGTGGTTTTGTTTTTGAGTAGAGTTTTTATTTCATCCTTGGTTGGTTCAGTAACACGCTCCGCCATCATCTTCTTCAGGTTTTTTTTTGCCGGTTGGTAAACCAATTTAAAGGTGCATTACTGCCACCGACTGGGCTGGAGTGTGAAATAGGAGCTATTGGAAGGATAAACTATACTCATCTCATCTCATTATCTGTAGCCGCTTTCTCCTGTTCTACAGGGTCACAGGCAAGCTGGAGCCTATCCCAGCTGACTACGGGCGAAAGGCGGGGTACACCCTGGACAAGTCGCCAGGTCATCACAGGGCTGACACATAGACACAGACAACCATTCACACTCACATTCACACCTATGGTCAATTTAGAGTCACCAGTTAACCTAACCTGCATGTCTTTGGACTGTGGGGGAAACCGGAGCACCCGGAGGAAACCCACACGGCCACGGGGAGAACATGCAAACTCCACACAGAAAAGCCCTCGCCGGCCACGGGGCTCGAACCCAGGACCTTCTTGCTGTGAGGCGACAGCGCTAACCACTACACCATTGTGCCGCCCCCTAAACTATACTCTTTTAGCTATTTCTGTTTCTTTTTAAATACTTGATAACAAAGCGATATATCTGACTTGATGCGTGCCACCATTGTGTTTTTCTCTACTCACGGTATATGAGCTGATAGCCTAGTAGTTGAGTAGTCAATCAGAGCGCACGATTGCTCATATCCGGTGAATGTGGATAGAATAAATCTTGATATTCCGATTCTGACTACAAATCACACCTTGAAGAAGTCTTTAACCTCAGTAAACTTCACACAGATTTACTGGGTCACCTGTAACTCATGTTGATTTTAAGTCTTGCTGTGGTGTTGTGGAGATTTTAACCAAACTTCCTTTCATAGGAAGAACTACAGAGCAACAGTGAAGCCAGTACAGTAACAGCTTCATTCATTTTGCCGCGAGGAACAAATCTGATCTTCTGCCAAGTCCAACTCTGCTTTCTCTTTTGCTCCTTGTCTAAAACCCTGGACAAACTGCCGAATGTAATCATTTCAGCTTCAATCTCATCATCTGATCCTGAACAACTCGACAAATTACTAAACAGTGCATCGATCACCATCACTGCATCACTACACACTACTGAAAACATCCAGCACTTCTTGGAGGTACTATTTAAGTTGAACAAAACCACCGACTCCTCACTTCCTCCTGTTCATCTCCACTTACTCTCGCTCCGCAAGCAAACGATGTTCTCTGATAGTTTAATCACAAAATGACTTTAGGATTTTTTGATAGCTTACAACCCTTTTTTTTTTTTTTTTGGTTAACATCATTGAGGAATGTTACAGTTCCATTCCTGCCTGCCAGCTGTCTGATTATTCTTCCTCGTATTAGTTTATTAGTGAATTGTCAGCTTTTACAATGTGATCAGACTGGAAACAACTAATCTAATCTGGCAGACCTGGCTACGTGTGTGCAATGTAAACTGCTGAATGAATAACGAGTGTTTAATTAACCCTTAGTCTCATTCTTACAGTGTTTATGGATCTTGTAGGAAGTGTTCACAGGACAGGGCAGGAGTTACTAAATCACCACCATGAGCAGAAAAAACCCAAAAAGGAATCGAGGGAAAACAAGCGATATCATATCAAGCCATCGAAGAACCAAACAATCTCAGTGACGATATTAAACAGTGCTCTGAGATTTCCCAGTTTAAATCTCAACCCTTTTAAAAGTATTTCAGTGCATATGATTCAAATTTTTACATTCTTACAGTATTATAATGTTAATTTTTTTTTAAATCTATTCGTTTCAATTCGTTGAAATATTTCATTTTTAAAACTTTCTCAATCTTGTAACATGTAATTAGTTTTTACAGGACCTGCTTGAAAATCACTTTGGTGAAGAAGCATCCCGTTAAAAGATCAATAAATAAATAAATAAATAAATAAAGCAGAACTTCATTTTCAGCTCTACATCAGCCATCCTTCAATGTTTCAAGCCCCCCAAAAAATTTATTTTAGAATCAAATATCAGGCATGTTTGAACTTCGTTTAATGTAGCTTCAAACCATTTTGTGTCGTATTTAACAACACTTTTGTTAAATATTACATTCAGTGTTGTTTCTATTTATTTTTTATCTTATTGAGCTTTAGATTAAACCCATTAGAATCCAAGACAATTAAAAAAAAAAACTGACACTGATACATTTATAACACTCAAGCTCGGATACTGGAGGAAAAAAGGATAAACTTGATCTGATCCTCATCTCATTATCTGTAGCCGCTTTATCCTGTTCTACAGGGTCGCAGGCAAGCTGGAGCCTATCCCAGCTGACTACGGGCGAAAGGCGGGGTACACCCTGGACAAGTCGCCAGGTCATCACAGGACTGACACACAGACAACCATTCACACTCACATTCACACCTACGCTCAATTTAGAGTCACCAGTTAACCTAACCTGCATGTCTTTGGACTGTGGGGGAAACCGGAGCACCCGGAGGAAACCCACGCGGACACGGGGAGAACATGCAAACTCCACACAGAAAGGCCCTCGCCGGCCACGAGGCTCGAACCCGGACCTTCTTGCAGTGAGGCAACAGCGCTAACCACTATACCACCGTGCCGCCCTTCTTTGAAATGTAAAAGAGTAAAATACAAAATATTTTTCTATTTTATGATTAATTGATATTTGTAAAACATAATGTAAAATATTTCTTCTTTTTTTGGTACGAAAGATGTTATTTTGTCACAGACGTGTTTTTTATCTGTGTATTTTTTACTGGGTTTTTTTTTCCAGTGCTTCAGTTTAAAAATAAAAAAATTAACCAAATTTTGCCATCTGGTAATCTTAATTCAAGTCTAAACTTAAGTTTCAAAAGTTCAGTACAAAAATAAAGGGAAAAAAATGCTCTGACAACAATAACGATACGACCTAATCGGAGGTAAAAATGACGCAAGAAAGCTGAAAACCGAACAAACAGCCAGATTACAGGGTTAAAACATCCACAAATGAGACACCGATCAGTGATAAACCCTTGCTATCGTGTGAAACGAGTGATCCTGCACTCTTTCATCTACCTTTCTAGCCAACATGCATTCTGTGGAGATTCACATCAGGACTTTCACGTCAGGACCCTCACATCAGATCCAGAGATTTTTACAGATTAACAGAAATTACACACATTTTATAAACACTGAATGCCTTTTATAAATAAATAAATAAATTTAAGCAACCTTATTTAATCAATACAACCCTGGAAAGTGATTTATAAATATCAAACTTATATATTTGGTAAAATTTATCCACAAATGTACCCAGTTAAACAGTCTGGCTGAAATAATAATAAACAGTTATGAATGTTAAGCGAGGACTTGTTGAGAATTTCTAACAAAAAACCTTGTGTGAATATTTCGGAAAGTCCATATTCCCTTGAGAAGAAATAAACCGTACCTTTCCTCATCTCTGCTGGTTAGTGGTACTATTAAGTGGTACCTTTAATACGTACGCCGTGTTTCACCTGGAAAGGTGGATACACTATACACTGTGCACCTTTTTTTTTTAATTATGTTTCAAGGTACATAATTAGTTTTGAGATTTTAGTAAAGCTTTAAATGTGTAGGTGAATGATAGGCTACACACTAAAAAGCACAAAATGTGTACTCTTGATGATACCAACATTGTCAGATACAGAAGGGGTCTGGTTCTATCCCCAATTTACACTAATGTACCTTCTACGGCTTATTATTGTACCTCAAAGTAACTGTGTACCTTTTGTTAGATCCAAAAAAGGTATGTATACAGTATATCAAATCAAGGTGACAAATAAGTACCTTAGCAGTACGGTACTGCTGCCGCCGGTGACAAGCCGTTCAACCCCTAATTTTCTCATAGTGAAGGAACGATACAGTTGAGTACTGTTTTGAGCTTGTCTAAGGTTCATTATCAGGAGTTAAACAGCAGTGTAAGTTTCGGTGTTTTGGATCTTCCTGAGAGACAAAATATAAGATGTTTCTGCTTGCACATGAGAACTGTACGTGATCTAGAGCTTTGACCCAGAAATGCATGTATATAGATAGATAGATAGATAGATAGATAGATAGATAGATAGATAGATAGATAGATAGATAGATAGATAGATAGATTTACTTTATTGAGCCCAAGCTGGGAAATTGTTTTGTTACAGCAGCAAGTTAGGAGGCGTGCGAAAAGAAAAGAGACCTGCTGTACAACATAAACCAGAATTTAGAAAGGAATAAAAAGATCCCAAGAACAAACCGACCGTACAATATACAGATAAAAATGTAAATCTACGCATGTGCTTTGTCCGTGTGAATGTGCATTAATAGTGAATAGTGCTAAAAACAAGAACTGTAATAAATGAAGATTAAAACTGTGCAGGTGTGGCAGTATTGAACAGAATGTAAAAAAATTAATAATAATTTTAAAAAACCCACTAATGGTGCAAAGTGACTAATGATAGTAAACAAATAAGCTGAGTAGGTGCACAGAGTGATCCTTTAAAGCTTTTCCTAACCAACAGAAACCATTTGTTTTATTATTAAAGGTGTCCTAGGTGAATGGTAAAGGAAGCAGGGTACCACAAAAGCCAGCCTGTGTGTGTGTGTGTGTGTGTAATTCAGATCACTATTTAAGCACTAATAGTGAATCCGGGTTAGTGCTTCTGCTTTATTATAACTCTTTAATCTAAGCAGGTTGCCAACATGAACCTCGGATCCAGTAATCAGCTCAGAGAGAGAGAGAGAGAGAAAGAGAGAGAGAGAGGAGTGCAAACATGCATTAAGAATGACACTAAAGCCCCGCACCCCGGCTGTAGGGAATAAAGACCCGGAACCGGGCTGTAGGGAATAAAGACCCGGAACCGGGCTGTAGGGAATAAAACCCCGGAACCGGGCTGTAGGGAATAAAACCCCGGAACCGGGCTGTAGGGAATAAAGACCCGGAACCGGGCTGTAGGGAATAAAACCCCGGAACCGGGCTGTAGGGAATAAAGCCCGGCTGTAGGGAATAAAGCCCCGGACCCCGGCTGTAGAGGAATAAAGCCCGGCTGTAGGGAATAAAGCCCCGGAACCGGGCTGTAGGGAATAAAACCCCGGACCCCGGCTGTAGAGGAATAAAGCCCGGCTGTAGGGAATAAAGACCCGGAACCGGGCTGTAGGGAATAAAGCCCCGGAACCGGGCTGTAGGGAAGAAACACTCGGTACCTCTGGGTTGGGTTTCTTTGCGTTTTCACTCCGCGCGCGCGTCCCGAGTCCCGGCGTCGCACCCGCAGCCGCTCGCGCTCAATCCCCGCAAAACTTCATGGCCGCACTGAGCTGCTGCTGCTGATAATCCACCGCCACTGCTGTTTGTTTGTTTGTTTGTTGTTGATATTGTTTCGACTTTACTCTTTGGATTTCAATGTGGAGTCGGCTTTGAGCGCAGGAGGACTTGCTGACACTCTCACACACATATACACCCTCTCTCTCTCTCTCACACACACACATATACACACTCTCTCTCTCTCTCTCTCTCACACACACACATATACACCCCGTCTCTCTCTCACACACACACATATACACCCCCCGTCTTTCTCTCTCTCTCACACACACATATACACCCCCTGTCTCTCTCTCTCACACACACACACATACAGTGGTGCTTGAAAGTTTGTGAACCCTTTAGAATTTTCTATATTTCTGCATAAATATGACCTAAAACGTCATCAGATTTTCACACGAGTCCTAAAAGTAGATAAAGAGAACCCAGTTAAACAAATGAGACAAAAATATTATACCTGGTCATTTATTTATTGAGGAAAATGATCCAATATTACATATCTGTGAGTGGCAAAAGTATGTGAACGTTTGCTTTCAGTATCTGGTGTGACCCCCTTGTGCAGCAATAACTGCAACTAAACGTTTGCGGTAACTGTTGATCAGTCCTGCACACCGGCTTGGAGGAATTTTAGCCCGTTCCTCCGTACAGAACAGCTTCAACTCTGGGATGTTGGTGGGTTTCCTCACATGAACTGCTCGCTTCAGGTCCTTCCACAACATTTCCATTGGATTAAGGTCAGGACTTTGACTTGGCCATTCCAAAACATTAACTTTATTCTTCTTTAACCATTCTTTGGTAGAACGACTTGTGTGCTTAGGGTCGTTGTTTTGCTGCATGACCCACCTTCTCTTGAGATTCAGTTCATGGACTGATGTCCTGATATTTTCCTTTAGAATTTGCTGGTAGAATTCAGAATTCATTGTTCCAACAATGATGGCAAGCCATCCTGGCCCAG